>NC_068987.1:63318918-63319336 GCF_001194135.2 Octopus bimaculoides | reverse complement strand
GTGTGTGGGGTGGTGTCTGTGTGGGTGTGGGTGTGGGTGTGGGTGTGGGTGTGTGTGTGTGTGTGTGTGTGTGTGTGTGTGGACGATGGTGTGTTATGTGGGTGCTGAAAAGAGTGTATGGTGTGGAAAGGTGTTGTTGGGGGAGTGTAATGGTGTGGGGAAATGAGTGATGAGTTGAACAGTGTGTATGGGTGTGTGTATAGTGGTAAGTGTGGGTGAAGGCACGGAGGTGTGTAGGTGGAGGATGTGGGAGATGGAGTGGGAATCCGTGCGGGATTGGTATCAAATGAAGAGAGGAGGTGAGATGAACCCATAGGGCACAAAGGAACGAAGACAGAAATATATATCTATATATATATATATATATACGTACATACTTCCATCCTTCTAACTCACGATCTATCATTACCTATATGTA
>NC_068987.1:63314970-63316812 GCF_001194135.2 Octopus bimaculoides | reverse complement strand
CTACGTGACAACATGTTACTGATTTTTTTTTGTGTGTGTGTGCTACATAGATGTGTGCACTGTACACGCGTGTGTTTGCGAATTTTGCGAATGTACATGTGCGTGTGTGTGTGTGTGTGTGTGTTTGCGTGGCGGTGGCGTGCTTATGTCTAGCGTGATGTGTATTGCGTTTCGTATGTAAATATAGATTCTTTAAATGTCCCGTTATGCATACGTACTATGCCTCTGTTAGAAAGCTGATTTTGGCACACAATAACACGTGCAAACACACATACACATACATTTATGTACGCCTGTATTTATGTATTATATGCATATATATAAATATATATATATATATATATATATATATACATATATGATTCACAACATATTTTTGTAGGAGTTCTTTACGGTGATAATAATTTCAAATCTAATATATGATATACATTCTTGTTTTACTTTTGGATAAACATACAAATTTAGCTTCCCTGCGTAAAGTAAACAATATGGTTTACCACGAATTTTCGTCACAACGTAGGTAGAAAAAGTGTTATCGACATAACTGGTTTCTGCTCTACTTAGATATTCAATAAAGAACACCCATTCTCTGTCCGCAGAGATATTAATAGGTTCTAACTATTATTGTGTATATCAACAAGGACACAGGTTACATAATCCTTCCAACTTATAGCTTGAACAACAGGATCACATAATTTAGAATATGTAATAGATGCCATAAGAATTTTAAAACTTCCGAGAGAAACGTGAAATATTTCTTCTTTGGTATAACAGATTGCGAAGCAACTAATAAAGTTATAAATTATCATGTAAATCTTGCTTCAAGATCCACTATTCCCAAATAGTATGATAAATGTGTTATATAATAATATATAACATATTACTGCAAATATAGCACCTCCGTAGAATTGTAGCTGAGGCTTCACCAGTGTTAAATAAGATAAAATTCAAGACATATGTCAAGTGTGTGTATGTCAGTACATATGTCAAGTGTGTGCGCGCATGCACGCGGAAAGTGTTTAATTTGTACAAGTAAGATTGTGCAGTTAAGAAGCTCACTTCGCAATCATATTCCTCTGAGTCCGATCTTATCATGCGCCGTTTTGGGCAACAATACTTTGTGAACAGAATTTCACAAAAAGAAACCGTACTGAAGTCTTTCATACGTGTGTGTGTGTGTGAGAGACAAGTAAAATGTAAAAATACCTAGTTATATACTTGCAATAAGTGAAATTGTCATCCGTATACAAACAGCCTAATGTTCTCTAAAGAAAGCCGCAAAACAAAACAGAATCGCCTTAGCGGCCAGTTTCAGAGAGAGATTATTATCATCTCTTCAGAGAAACTGCACCCTTTATATATATATATATATATATATATATATATATAGCAATGTTAATTCTCTAAATGAAGTATTAACAGTAACTGCACGATAAAGTGGGAATGGGAAATGAATTCGACCAAGATATTTGTATCTTTGCACTCACACATCATACACAAACTTACCGTTATGTCTTTACTATTGTATATAGCTCTATTGAATATTATTAGTGTTACATTGCACAGGAATCACTACGTGACAACATGTTACTGATTTTTTTTTGTGTGTGTGTGCTACATAGATGTGTGCACTGTACACGCGTGTGTTTGCGAATTTTGCGAATGTACATGTGCGTGTGTGTGTGTGTGTGTGTGTGTTTGCGTGGCGGTGGCGTGCTTATGTCTAGCGTGATGTGTTAATACTGTTAATACTTCATTTAGAGAATTAACATTGCTTGTTTTCACCTTTTCAATATCAGTGAAGAATGTCACTGGAAAAGAAGATATAAGATTTTGCCAGGT
>NC_068987.1:63311285-63312533 GCF_001194135.2 Octopus bimaculoides | reverse complement strand
ACCTATAACAGGTAATTTCTACACGCTAGAAGGTAGTCAAAAACGACCGAAAACCACAAAGTAAAACATTTCAAAGGGAAGAAAAAATAAAAACTTTTACCTTATTTTTAACGGTTAGACCTATAGGTTTCAGATTTTTTCGTAAATAAGGTAATTTACTAGGCAAATCCTCTTCAGTAACCAGCCGTCAAGGAATTAACGTATATCTACAAGACAGAAGGCAAAAAGCACATGTCTTCTAAAATATACATTCTAATTCTTTCAAAATCCACTGCGCAGACGCAGTTTCAGTCGGCAGAAAATGAAGAAATGCCGAAACGAACTTTGAAATGCTAATATTAAATACTTGAGTATATATATAAATATAAAGGGTAGCAAAATTATACAGAGTTATACTACCAGTGGTCTAGCATGTAAAAAAGTCAATAGACAACATATTCAATATAAAGTATAAGAGAAATTACCAATAACAGGTATCTTGTGAGTGTGTGCATACATGTGTGGGTTTAAATGTGATGTCCTGTACCCATATTTGCATGTCCTGTACCCATATAGATGTAGGTATGTACATATATGTATGGATATACATATATGTACCCGTTTCCAAGTAAGTTTTATCCTAATAATTACTACTGCGCATTCTACTACTATTACTATCACTTCCCTGTCTATCTCTCGCCCTCTCTTCTTCTTCACCCTTTCTGTTTTTCTCTCCCAACCCTTCCCTATTCTTCTCTTCCTTTCACCGTTCCCTCTCTCTCACTCCTCCTCCTTGACCTTCTCGTCGCTGACACGTGACGAAAGGGATACTTTCTATTTCCTACCTTCCTTTAGAGAAGACGTGATTTTTTTGTCTCTCATTCACATCTAACTAGCGTTCAAAATAATAATTTGTTTATCGTCTTGGCCTAACAGCCCTTACCATTTGTTCACTGTTCTGTCTTGTTTTTACTGTCTTGTTCTCACTGTCCTGTTCTTGCTTACACTTTCACCCTCCGCAAAAAATTCCAAATTTTATTTAATTTGCTTTGCGGGAAGGACTGTTCCAACGAAGTCGCGTATTGTCCTTGCCTTCGAAACGCGGAGTAGATGGAACAGGGATAACTGAAGAAGGGAAATGTTCTTTATGTTGCATGTCTCGTTTCTCTGTTTGTTTTTCGGGGTTTTTTTTCGTTGTTCGAAAAAATGTTCGTTTTCTGTCTTCGTCTTCATGTTTTCGTTTCTCATTGTGTTTAACGTTTATATATA
>NC_068987.1:63309697-63311018 GCF_001194135.2 Octopus bimaculoides | reverse complement strand
TTAAAAAAAGACAAAGAACAATAACAAAAAACAACAACGTGAGGACGTGATACGGATAGTGATATCCGTCTACATACACACGCGCGCGCACACGTATATATATATTTGTACGAATGTATCTTGTGAATGTGTGCATACATGTGTGGGCTTAAATGTGTGCGTGTTAGTGTGTGTGCGTGCAAGCGTGTTTGCGAAATCATAAATTCGTTTTATCCACTGAGTGCAGTTAATGAAAGTGTAATAAATCATGGCTATTTTGACAGTTAAAAGAGAACTTTATCTGCATCGTACAGTTTGAGAATTATTCGCTATTGTATATATATTTCAACATATAAAGACATAGAGCAGGGTGGCTTTGATTTTGCTTCCTTGCAGACTTAAAATGCTTGTCAAGAAGATTGAAAAGCAAATCTAAAAAAACAATATAATTAAATAAAGTGGTGATGATGATCTTATAAAGAAGCTTCTATGTAATTATTTGACCTTTGTCAATAATAGTAAACATAACTTGTTACTTTTAACATTTAAGTAACATTAAATATTATCTAAGTTTTATTTAAGATGTATCTCAAAGGCAATACAGCTATAAATAATAGTTTATAATATATTAGGTTAAAAAATTCTGAAACGGAAAAAAAAAAAAAACTGGAAGGCTGCTGGTTGAATTCGAACACTCACCTTCTGTGGACTAAACAGATGTACAATCAGTTATACTAAAGCAGCCTTCTAATGTCTCACTGTTCAAATTAGAAACAACTTTAATCTCGAAAGATATAAGCTATTAGTGATAGCTGAATTCGCTTCGAGATACATCGTTAATAAAGACATATCTACTCATACATATTCCTCGATGTTATAGCATTTAAGCTCGAAATATTAGCTCTATTACTTACTATTTTCAATGTAGTATACGTTAATATTTATCCTGAAAACGTTAACTTGCAGAGTTTCAAATTGAACATAGACAACACCGATCTTACATGATTCGCCTGACCAGCGAATATCTGGGGTACAGCTCTTTCATCCTAACTAAGCCACAAAATGCCATCATTGCAAGGCTGGCTGTAGACAGCCGGTGATACTGCCATAAAGCAGTTGCTCTTGTCGGGCGAGAACTATATTCATCACCAAGAAGTGAGTTTTAAAATAAAAAAAATAGAATTATACATAATTATACACTCACTCACACACACATACACACACACAAGCATTTATATACATATATATACATACATACATACATACATACATACATACATACATACATACATACATACATACGTTTGTGTGTCTGTATATATATACATATATATATATATAT
>NC_068987.1:63304250-63309410 GCF_001194135.2 Octopus bimaculoides | reverse complement strand
GTGTGTGTGTGTGTGTGTGTGTGTGTGTGTGTGTGTGTGTGTGTACCAATAATCGACAACCAATATTCAATATCATCGTTTGTTCAGTTTACTGTCGTAACCGATTTTCACTGGAGGAATTCCTGAACATCCACACGTGTCTGCTCTACAAAAGACAAGTTGAAGATATAGCTGAGCATACTAGACTGAACTGGACACACTGCTTTTAGTTATGAATAGTATGTATAAACTTGACATTTCTATGGTTACCTTTAACGAGATGCACTTAGTTGTAACTGATTGGGTCAAACTGCCGTGAATTGCTAACTTCCTCTATTCCTCCCGCTAGTGTCGGAGTCCATGAAAATTTTTCATGTAAGCGACCTTTCCTTCTCTGACTAATCTGTAAAACTTTAGCGTCGAGAGGTATTTTGAACACGGTTCAGTATGTTGGACCAATTTAGACATGTAAGATATATTTAGATATGTTTGATATAGCAAAACATCCTGAATGCAACACGATCATTATTCTTATATATAGCTATACTTAATGAGAATAGCTAGTTGATCATAGACACACTGACGAGGTGAACATAATAAAGTATGATAGACACTAATATAATCAACTAATCTTTCGATCAACAATCGCCGCCAACAACACTAAGAACAGCCACAGTAGTAACAACAACAGCGACCATTTTAAAACGACGGAGCAACTTAGTTTTATGGAGATTTAGTTGTAATTTCTAACAAGTCAAATAGCCCCGTAAAGGTTTTCTAAAAGATCTCAGGATTTGAAGTTATCACAATCATACATCTAAAATATGTAGAGAGAAGGAATCACTGCACTCACCAACATCAACAACTGCTCATATAAGTCAGTGATGGATGGAACCTCCATGGGGTTGCTCGAAATGCTAGAAATAACACTTAAATTTACCTAGGCCAACATCCTACAGTCTGAACAATGGATACATAGGATAAAGTAATCCTGACTACACAATACTTAAGAAAAAAAATGGGATGGTCACAGCCAGAATACCTTTGAACGTCAATTTATTCAAACAAGGCCAACTTAAGATTAAGCAAATACTCGTAAAAATATTATCAAATTTTCAGATTCTAGAATTTGAGAAAATTTAAGAGAATTTTATAGTCCAGCAAAACAAATTATATGAAGTAACATCACTCTCTTCTGCACATTCTCAAATATTTTTAAAAGACTCTTAGGTTTTGAATCCACACATTCACTTCTTTACTTAGCTGCAGCACAGCTCACAACCTATCATAAGAAATACAAGGACCATTTCAAGAATCTGTCCTCTTTCTTTGCATCATTCTATTTAGCAACAGTATCAGCAAAGTTTTCAACTCCATTCAGTGATACACACTTATGCACAAAATACTCAACACCTTTTTAATAAAGAGCCTAAAGCCATGGTCTGTCAATTCAAAAAGCAATGTCGTGTTTAACACATGAACAATTTGCAATTTCCTTAGCAACGTGCTGCAAGGATCTCTCCTCTGATTTGCTCTTTTTAACCTATGCCTACACGACGTGACGTTCTCACACCACACAACATCACAACATATACAATCTTTTGCACACTTTAACACCGCTCCCAAAACATGGTTCCTCAACCTTTCAAACTTTTATCTTTATAATTGCACTCGTGTGAGAAAATTTATTTTCATATATGCATATGCGTATATGTACATATATATACATACATACATACATACACATATATATAAATATTCATACTTATATGTAAATATAATACATATATACATGTATATGATTGGGTGTATATATATATATATATATACAGTATACGAAGTAGCATTTTTTAAGAGTAATACAGTAATGTGATATATGATACAATAAATTCACCAGTCTCGATTTTGCCTCAAATAAATATATTTGAGTGCAAGGCAGTGGAGCATCGAACAAATTATATTAGTTTATTTGTTTTCAGACCTCACAGCTCTAGGTTCAAATCCCCATCGGGATGAACAGTCTTTCATCACCCGAAGTTAATAAATGTAAGTATTAAGTAATATACTAAGGCTCATGTATCCGGTCATATGCTGCACCCTTTTCCAACAATTGCTCTTCTGTAAATCTGAAATAAATCATTAATAACTTATTTCGACGAAGAGATGCCAAGAACTATAAACGCACACAAACACATCCACTGACACTCATACACACATAATATTAATACAAACGCCATACACTCTTAAAAGACACCTATAAAAATACTGTCACATATATTCATACGCTTACAGACACATATATACCTATATAACATATATTGTACGTAACTTATTTCTTTACTGCCCACAAGGGGCTACACACAGAGGCGACAAACAAGGACAGACAATCGGATTAAGTCGATTATATCGACCCCAGTGCGTAATTGGTACTTATTTAATCGACCTCGAAAGGATGAAAGGGAAAGTCGACCTCGGCGGAATTTGAACTCGGAACGTAGCAGCAGACGAAATACCGCTAAGCATTTCGCCCGGCGTGCTAACGGTTCTGCCAGCTCCTCGCCTTATTGTACGTAACTTATTTCTGTTATTTAAAACTAACGGCAAGACACTCTTTATATAAAATCTGTTAAAATTTCCTCATAACACGTACATACAAACTCGCACACAGACAACTTTCGTCTTTCTCCTTCTGTTCCTCAACCCTTCCTTCTCTCTCCTTTTTTCCCTCACTCTCCCCAGTATCTCTCTAGTTTTTAATCTCTATTTCCTATTCTGTATATATTATATACCTATTCCGTATATATTTTAAAGCTGTAAAACATCCCAAAACTGCTACTCCGAGTTTCACGTTTCCGTTCGTCGGTCAGTTGTGATCGCAACTGTCCGACGACGGAATTTTCCTGATAATCCTGAATTTTTCCCAGGGAACATATTGGGCGCTTACCACTGCCGTTTATGAAGTGAATAATACTATCTGCTATTGGTCAGCTTATATTTATACTTACATTTTTCTCGTTTTGTTTCCGAGACAAAAACGGGACATAAAAACATAGATATACACAGAATATGCACTCACACCAGAAATTATCTAGAATATGTAATCTGTGGTATGAGCGTGTATATCGTGCATATCTATCTTTAAATATTGACGCGATATAGTCTTTTACTCGATATACGCTCCTTCAGCATAGCTGCCTTGTTAAAATAGTTCCTTTTGCAATCAATTATTACTTAATGGATATATTTTTAATCGTTTAGCATTCAGATTATTCAGACAAATTTAATGCTTTTTTATTTACATTGTTTTGAATTAATCGTGAGATTTCAATGACGTGATTGTTATTTTACAATGATATTGTAAGTTAGGTGTGAGAAGCTGGATCTGGCCAATTTGAACATAAAACAGGTAGGATTTTTGACTGGGTGTAGCTGTTTTAAATGCTAAAGGTTTAATCTGTTACACTAGCATTTGTTTCGGTCGAGAGTTGTGGGTTGTAAGCTATTTGGTTATTCGTATTCTGTGTGACAAGATCTTGTCAGTAAGTAGTTATAGCTAACTTTTACATTGCACTTATTACAGGAGTTATGCTCCATGCATACATCATACATACAAGCATGCAGCCTTTTCTATCCAAAAAGGTTTTTCATTCCAATAGCCACATGTTATTCTTTATAGTGTGTGATTTGCCTCGTGAACCGTTATACCAAACACGAATTATTTCACGTCCTCTCGAAAGTTTACAAAATTCTTATGACAGCAACAATATATATGTATACATCAAAGAGGAAAGAAGAGCAAACAATTATAAGTGTTAGGAATGCAGTCATAAGATGTTACATACATTTTATATAATTTAAACATATCTTTAGAGCTGTTTCAAATACTCGGTGAATGGAATGGTTGATAAATGCATATAGTGTAAATAGACGTACATTATCAGGCAATATTATTCATAAGCATATAAGCAAATGTGTTATCGTCAGAAATGTATTTTTAACATGAGTGCCTAGATTTCTCCCTCTTTGCTATTATTTGCTTCCCGAATATAATATATTCATAAATTGGTTAGAATGACGATCAAACTAGATTTGAGCATAATTATTAACTTTGTTTTTAAACTTTGATTTCAGATACGCATTTCGCCTAATTTATATCAGTATATTCATTTACGTATGATTTTTTTTCTATTAAACTCTAGTTAGCAGCCCGTCTTACTTTTTTGTTTATATTTATCGCAGCACCATTCTTTTTATGAGATACACTTTTACTAGACGCGGTCGTTAACGACTAACTGTGCTTTCTTTTAAACACTGTAAGTATGATGGATTTCTTTTGTTCATTTTGCCCGTCTTTTCCATTAACTAGTTTTACTCTTTGCAGAAAGCTTAACATTTTACACTGATTGGCCAGTCCTCCCGGCTTCTCTTTTTTCTCTCTTCGTTTCTTTTTCCGTTAGATTTTGTCATATTTCTTCTCTTTATTATCACAAACTCTACTTATACTACGCCTTCACCACACCTTTCTTTCCTTTCTCCCCTAGCTTCGATGCTTAATTCCTTTTCTATGCCACATCCCTTGCCCTACTGCACACGTTATTTCTTTCGGCCTAACTAACATACATCTCTGGGTTTTTCACTTTCTCTGTATTTCGCCTTCCTTCTATATCTTTGACAATAATCTCACTTTTATTCTTCGTCTCACTCTTTCTATCTAATTTCTCGAGGTCAATATTTATCGTGAATATCATTCTTTCTGAAGTGAATATTCTATGCTTGTCGAATGAAAATAGTCATGTACTAAAATTCGTGCGCGTTGATGATAAGCTTGCTTATATCGCCTCATAATGAACGCTTGTTTGAATAATATGCATTATAATATCAAACATGCACCGAATATCTGAAACAGCTGTAAAGATATATATACTTAATATAAAAGATATGTAACATCTTATGAACGCATTCCTTACGCCTATAATTTTTTGTCCATCATCCGTTTTTGATATCCATTCGAATATTGTCTGTCTTCCAGGTAACTCTGCTTCTGGTGAACTAAGAAGTTGAGGTTTGAGGGTTATATCTGTCCGAGCACTAAGTCATATCTATCTCTTATAGGTTCCCACACGTACCTTCTCACCCACTATGCATATGTATGTATATATATATATATATATATATATATAT
>NC_068987.1:63300436-63303017 GCF_001194135.2 Octopus bimaculoides | reverse complement strand
ATATATATATATATACATATATAGAGAGAGTGATATACATACATATGTGTGTGTATTTGTAAGCGCTATATTGAAATGCCTATGTCTTATATATATAAGGCAAAGTTATAGACATTTAATATACATACATGCATACATATATATATATATGAATTTATGTATGTATATACATTGAATACACTCTCACTCACATATAAGAGTGTGTGCGTTTGTATATGTGCATATTTACATTACACACACATACATACACACACATATATGCATATATACTATGTACATGTTTGTGAATATATATATATATATATATATATATATATATATATATATATATACATGCGCGTGCGTATATATATATGTATGTTTGTGTATGTATGTCTGTATGTATTTATTATATATGTGCATATACGTCTGTGTGTGCGTGTGTGTACACGTATACGTGCATGCATGCATGTGCGTCGGTACAAAGTGATACAGAAAGCAGTTTCGAAGATGTGATATTACGTTTTAAACGCAGACAATGGCTTTATCGTACTTTCAGAATTACTTTTGGTTTCAACTGGCACACTAATAATCTTTACAACTTGCAAATTTTGTTTTCGTTCTTATCTTATATTATATTTATTTATTTATTGTTATTGTAACGAGCTTTAATGTGCTTATTTTTTCTTAAATATGTTATTGATTTTTATAATTTTTTAAAGTATTTTTGTCTTAAATTGTTGTTGGCGGTGAATTGTTTTTAGTAATTTCTCTTAAATTGTATATTTTTTCAAATTTTTTCTGAAGAAAAAGGTTTTTTTCGTTTCAAAATTGTCTAACAAGTCATTTTAGATTTTTTTTATGTTGTTGTTTTCTTATATTTTATGGTATTTCTTGTGTTTCTATTTTTATTTGTTTTTTAGGATTTGTTTATTGCTTCTTTTCATGTGTGTATGTGATATTTGCAATGTCTCTACATGTGTGAGTATATGTGTGTGTATGTGTGCTCGTGTGCAAATATGCATATGTATATATATATTTGCATGTGTATATGTGTGCGTGAGTGTATGTGAGTATATGAATAAATATGTGTATATGTGTATATAGATATGTTAGTATGAGCATATGTGTAGATAGACAGATAGACAGACAGATAGATAGATAGATAGATAGATAGATAGATAGATAGATAGATAGATAGATAGATAGATAGATAGATAGGCAGACAGACAGACATATATACATGTTTTAGCATGTTTGAATGTGTACATTTTTGTATATATACATGCATATGTGTATGCATACATATATGTGTGGAGGGGCATATATATGTGTGTGTGTGTGTGTGTGTGTGTGTGTGTGTGTGTGTGTGTGTGTGTGTGTGTGTGTGTGTGTGTGTGTGTGTGTGTGTGTGTGGGTGTGTGTGTGTGCTTGTATGTGTATGTGAAAATGCAGAACAGAATGTTGTGTGTTGTTCTTCTTACCTGCTCGCTTGTTCGATATTTTACACTGTATTATAGCATTACTCATCTAAAACACATTTTATCGCTCATGTCACGCACCAACCACATTTTCGTCCATTGTCCTCACACTAGTTAAATATTTTTTTTTTCAAAACCATCACTTCTATGCAGCTTTTCCCTTTTCCTCTGTCTTCTAACAGTAAGTCATTTCCACTTCCTCCCCCTCTCTCATTATGTATGTATGTATGTACGTATATATGAAGGTATACTTGTATGTATGTATATGCGTTTGTATGCATGTATGTATGTGTGCATATATATATATATATATATATATATACGTATAATTACAATTCTATCATACATACGTATAATAGTATTATTGTATGCATGTATATCTATATACAAAATAATATTGTATGCATAAGAGTGTGCTTATGTATAAGAATATGTATGTATCTCTCTCGCTCTCTCTCTCTCTCTCTCTCTCTATGTTGAGAGAGAAAAAGAGAAAGGTGATGATGATGATGATGATGATGATGATGATGATGATGATGATGATGATGATGATGATGATGATGATGATGATGATGATGAAGAAGAAGAAGAAGAAGAAGAAGAAGAAGAAGAAGAAGAAGAAGAAGAAGAAGAAGAAGAAGAAGAAGAAGAAGAAGACGACGACAATGGCAGCGATATGGATAACGGTAATAATAATGATGATGATGATGATGATAACGACAACGACGACGAAGCTGACGACGGTGGCAACAGGATGATGATGTTCATCATCATCATCATCAATATCATCGCAAAACTACGACATGATCAGTTCGACCATTGTTAGCAAATACTTCCTTTTCTCATTTAAGGACGATTTGTTTTCTCAACAGAAATAACGTAACATTTTTTTCGATGATATTTTATGCTTTATGATTATTTTGCTTCTGTCATCCTTTTTCTCTTTTTCTTCATTTTGCATTTCTTTTCGAAACCATTTCTGTAAAATACGCATGAATTTACTTTCTTAAAAAAATATAAAATGCTTAAACTAAATAGTTTTGTTTAAACTGAATACTTTTATTTAAGCGCACAAACGCACATAGACAATATATATATATATATATATATATATATATATA
>NC_068987.1:63297183-63298754 GCF_001194135.2 Octopus bimaculoides | reverse complement strand
TTAATAATTAGATCTAATTATTAAAGAGGGAAAATTGTCAGAAAAGTCATTTCTATTCATTTTTTTTTCAAATATACATATTGGTGCACCAGCATGACCGCAGCCACTTGGCTGAAACACATAAATAAATAAATAAATAAATAAATAGAGGGTGCGGACAATATTTGAGGACACGTGCATTTTTAGTCATTATTTTGTTTGACTAATTTTTATTGAACTTTTATTTCAGAAAATAACAATGGCAGGCCCTATGCTTACTAATGAAATGAAAAGTCATGCTGTGATTGTGGCTTTGAGGTCCAAGCATTCGGTGTTAGTTAGATAAGGAAGATGGAAGCGTATTACCTGTATCAAAACGTAAAAAGCATTCCAAATGTTCTGATTCTGTCAGGACATCGGAATTTATTCAGGAAGTCAAGCAAAATATTGAAGACAATCCAGGAAAGTCAATGAGGGCAATTGCAAAAAAATTTCATGTATCAGAAAAGACAATCGGAAATGCTGTGCATGAAGACATCAAGTAGAAATCTTACGTGGTGAGGAGAAGACAATTCATGTCAGAAAAAAAAGAAAAAAAGAAAACCGTTTAATCAGATCCAAATGACTTTTGAGCAAACTTAAAAATTCATCACAAGACAGTGTGATTTGGTTTTTCTAGACGAGAAAAACTTTGACCAGAACCAGAAAACTAACATAAAAAATGGCAAATGGCTATGTGCAGACCCTTCTGAGGTTCCAAGAGTAATGCACACAAAATGTCCTGCAAGTGTCATGGTTTTAGGTGCTGTTAACAATGAAGGACATGTGATGCCTCCTCGTTTTTTTCCACAAGACCTTAGGGATAAAGTTGTTAAGCCTTGGGTCAACAGTGTATGCAATGGAAGGTCTTATGTCTTTCAACAAGATTCTGCACCATCAGACAAAGCTTAAATGTCACAAGAATGGTTGGCCAACAATTTGCATGATCACATCACCCCCAACATTTGGCCTCCTAATTCTCTAGATCTCAATCCAGTGGACTATTATATATATATAGAGTATCGTTGAGAAAAATGTCAATGAACACCCCTGTAGCACCAAAGATTTCTGAAAGCCGCCATAGTTCGTGTCATCCGAGCTTGTAAACGATTTCAACCCCGCGTAGAAGCAGTTATTGATGATTATGGTCGTTTTATTGAAACAAATTATTAAATTGATAATTTAGCTTTGTGTTTATGCAATCTTTTATAAAGATATAGTTTTTTTTTCTGTTATTATATAAACGGTTTTTTTAACCATAAATCTGTCCTCAAATACCGTCCTTGTTTTTGTATACATTCGCTGCTTTCTTCCAAGGAATCTAATGCTCTTAGCTTAGTTTTTCCATGGGGCTGGCCAGATTGGAGCAATATCGAGAATAACCAGCCGAAATTGCATGGATAATCTGGATCTTGACTGAAGAAAGAAAACTCCGAATGACCTGTGTGTGTTTTCTTTGTATCGTCTATCTAGATGTTTTGTCCCTTTCGTGTATCACCTAACTGTCTGGATGTTTTGTGTTCTTGTCCCATTCTGTATTATTTATATATATA
>NC_068987.1:63294475-63297081 GCF_001194135.2 Octopus bimaculoides | reverse complement strand
GTCTTGCAACCTTTTCAATAGTCTTGAAGAAAAAAATAAGAAATAAGTGGAAATTTTACCGGTGAGTGTGTTAAATTTTAAGGCATAATAAGAAAATGACTCTCCCCAGACACAACAGAATATGCTTCTACACACGAAATCACATAAAAAATCTTGCAAACCAAATCCAAAATCGAAATATAATAAGCTTTGGCCGAGCTAGCAAGACGCTGAGAAACACCGTGTTCTGCTGTCTAAAAATCACGATAGCTATCCGACAGCTCCACTTCATTAAAACATGCACCTCCTCCAAACTATACACAAAATCTATCAATTCAGCTGCCAAGCGATTAGGACTCACAGAACATCAAGAAAGAAAAGAGAGTCAAGACTACTGAAAAGGTTGCAAGACGGAACGAAAATTTTAGGAAAATAAAAATAAGAAGTAAGTGGAAATTTTACCGGTGAGTGTGTTAAATTTTAAGGCACAATAAGAAAATGACTCTCCCCAAACCCAACAGAATATGCTTCAACACACGAAATCTCATAAAAAATCTTGCAAACCAAATCCAAAAACGAAATATATATATATACATATATAGAAAATGAAACGCAGAAGATAGAATATACGAGAATTTATTATTAATCTCGACAATTGTTTCGATACATCTAGCATCGATTCCTCTTGGGTGGGACAACTCAACAATTTTTGATCTTCTATATAAATGAAGATATTTCCTCCGTCTGGCTGCTTTTCTCTTTACCAAACGGTTACATTGAGGAACAGTCATTTTAAGGAGTTGTATATATTTATCACCCGACGAGATACATCTGCACCACCCTATGCTCCTGAACCAGTTGTTGAGTATCCCGCTCAAGAGGAATCGAAACTAGATGTGTCGAAACAATTGTCATGATTAGTAATGAATTCTCGTGAATTCCATTTTCTGTCTTTCATTTGCTATCTATACCAAACGATTACTCTAAAAGTGACCGTGCTTTACCACTAAGCTACTAGGTGTAAACCATTCGTTTTATTATCCATTATACACATATATATGTATATACATATATAGGCGCAGGAGTGGTTGTGTGGTAAGAAGCTTACTTCCGAACCACATGGTCCCGGGGGTTCAGTACCACTAAATGTATGTATGTATGTATGTATGTATGTATGCATGCATGTATTTGTGTGTCTGTGTTTGACCCCCCCCCCACCATCGCTTTACAACTGATGTTGGTGTTTACGTCCCCGTAACTTAGCGGTTCGGCAAAAGAGACCGATAGAATAAGTACTAGGTTTACAAAGAATGAGTTCTAGGGTCGATCTGTTCGATTAAAGGTGGTGCTCCAGTATGGCCGCAGTCAAATAACTGAAACAGTGAAAGAATAAAAGAATATATATATATATATATAAAAATTCATGCATGCATATGAATATATGTGCATGTATCTGTTTATATATGCAAATATATACATACACATATGTGTCTGTGGAAGGTGTATATATATATGTGTGTTTGTGTTTGACTGAGTGTAAGTTTGAGTTTGTATGTATACGCTTGTGTGAGGGTGTGTATGTACGAATGTGTTTTGTGCCTGTGCGTGTATTTGCGTGTGTTTGTGCGTGTGCATGTGTATGCGAGTGTGTGTGTGTGTGTTCGTACGTGCGTGCGTGTGTGTTTGTTTGTGTGTGTGTGTGTGTGTGTGTGTGTGTGTGTGTGTGTGTGTGTGTGTGTGTGTGTGTGTGTGTGTGTGTGTGTCCAAAATTTGAAAACTCATATACACAATTTTACTTGCCACCCTGAACCAAGCCCACCCGAATCAAACTCTAAGTGTAAAATCATGTTAATAATGGACAATAACGCTTCGAATTTCTTTCGCAATATGGCGATTCTCTGGAGATTTCCAGCTACAATCTTTTTCCTTCCTTTCCTTCTTTCTTTCGTTCTTTTTCATTTTATTTCTCTCAATGTCTCAATATTCGTTTGTATAATTGCCTTTAAATAGTTTTCGATCTTGTGATCGCAAATTAAACATAATTCCACTTACTTTCTTTCTTCGTCTTCCTCTCTCTCGCTCTCCCACATTTACACGCAGGCACATACACAAACTTACACCCCTCAAACACATGCACACACTCACAAACATACACACACATAAATACGTACATACAATATTTACGTTGGATGAAGCAGTCAATGTTGTATAGAGATATTAACATACTCAATTACATGTTTTGCTCATGGCAGCGTCCTTGTAAGCCGATTAGTATGACAACTGTTTCGATCGCTGTTTTCTTCGGCAGAAATTTCACAGAAACACGTTGTTCCTTCATTTCAGCCATCGCAAAAATAACAAACAGGAGAGAAGCACTGCAAAACAAAGACGCAATACGACTCTACGGGAGGACACCGGTCGGCTCACTGATGCCTGAGGGTTGCATCAAGTGTCCTCTAGCGGCAGCAGCCTAAACTACAACGGGCTTGTCCCACAGAGAACGTTTCCGGTTACTTTTGGGGACCTCCTTGTGTATAGATAGATAGATAGATAGATAGATAGATAGATAGATAGATAGATAGATAGATAGATAGATAGATAGATAGATAGATAGATAGATAGATAGA
>NC_068987.1:63283507-63294042 GCF_001194135.2 Octopus bimaculoides | reverse complement strand
TATATATACACTGTCTTCTTTCAGTTTCCATCTACCAAATCCAAGGCTTTGGTCGGCCCAAGGCTATAGTAGAAGACACTTGTCAAAGGTGTCACGCAGTGGGACAGAATCTAGGAAAATGTGATTGAGCCGCAAACATTTTACCACTCAGTCACGCCTGCATCTAAACCCAAAATTAACAGCGCGTGAATATTGGGTTTTAAAAAAAACCTCTGTATAGAAAAAAGGCAAATGGGGCCCATGGGAATCGGACCATCATCTGTAAACATCACAGGCATTCGACCATTGGACCAAAACAAACTTTCCCCTTTCCCTCTCCATTTTAGAAACGTTATTCTTACCACCGAAAATTGTTTATTGATGTCATAAAAATTATTTCACATTTCACGAATTTTATGAGTTCTTATGGCACCAGTAATATATAACAATACGTAGAGTGAGCATCAGCACCTCGGTAGATAAACTTTATGGAACTTCAGCATCTCAGTCACATCATCCTCTATGACTTCTTCAGATCCTACATCCTTTACAAGTGTCACAATATCTTTCCGATTTTGATGTAGACTTCCTGCTTGAGGAAAACTTGTAATGTAACGGATACAGTCTGACCATATATTTTTCAAGCTCTATTCAAAGTTGTAAGTTTCATTTCATCTCATGACTCAGCTATATTACCCACATTATCCATTATGCTGAATTCCTTCCAGAAATCTCCAATTGTAGGTTTATCCTCCCTGCCAATTGCTTTAAGTTGCTTGAAATTTCTTCTTGTATAATATGCCTTGACGTCAGCTATCACACGTTGATCCATTGCCCGGAGCAAAGAAGTTGTATTCTTGGGGATATATTCGATTCTCACATATCAGAAAGGATATGATACAAACATACACGCATGCATACATACATACAAATATACATACATACATACATGCATACATACATACATACATGCATGCATACATACATACATACATACATACATACATTCATACATACAAATCTACATATACATATATACATGCATACATACAGGGATATGTAACACACGGCCTAAATACCAATCTTGAGAAATTTGGCTTCTCAAAACCAGAAAGGAGAAAGCTGATTCGAAGACTACAGATCTAAGCCATCGCTGAAACTGTAAAAATTTGTAAAACTTTCCAGAAGTTTATCATTGAAGTATATATGAGCATGTCTAGATATGCAAGTATATGCATGAGAAGACATACATAAAACAAAATATACAAATCTGAACGTATACATACATGCAGACAGATAGACAGACACACAAAAATACCTTGTTGATGTTGACATTCCAGTGAAGGAGCCTTGGATCTAGGTTAGAAACTGACTCTTTCTCTGTTGGTAAAAGATCTTGAAATAAAACTGAATAATGACATACACACACTCACACACACACGCACGCACAAACACACACACATACAAACACACATACAAACACTCCCACACATATATACATATACTCTCACATGATATATATATATATATACATATATACTCACATTATGTACATTATATGTGCTTTTGTGTGTGCGTGTGTGCGTATGTGAACGAGCGCGTGCATGAGTGTAACGTGGGGATAGTTTTACAAATCGTTAACTAAATATTTTCATCTTTACAAAAAACGTAGGTGGCCATTGAGCTAAGAAGAAAGAGTAGTTTCAAATTGATAATAATTTAAATCTACGCAGTACAAGTTTCCGTAAGAACGAAATTACAGGTCGTATTCCGAAATTGGTGGTGGTGGTGGTGGTGGTGATAAGGAGAACGAGGAAAGACGAGGAGGGAGAAGGAGGAGAAAGTGGAAGAAGGAGGGCGGCGAAAAAAGAGGAGGGTGAAGGAGGACAACAACGACGACGACGACGAAGAAAAATGAGGAAGGAGGAAGAAGAAAAATGAAGGAGGAGGAAAATATAACAACTACAAAAATAATAATTTCAAATTTTAGCACAAAACCAGACATTTTAGGGTTGGCGGGACTAATCGATTACATTGACCCCCCATTGCTCGACTAGTACCTTACTTATCGACCCCGAAAGGATGAAAGACAAAGTCAGCTTCGATGACATTTAAACTCAGAATGTAAATGCATAAGTAATGTTGCTGGGTATTTTGTCCGGCATGCTAAAGATTCTTCTATTACGCCACCTTAATAATAATAATAATAATAGTGAATTTTCTTGCCCTTTTTCCCCTGTATTTTCTATGTTTACTTTTTTCCTTTTTTGTGTCTTTCTTCCCCCTTTTTCTCTATCACATGACTTTGTAAATGAACAATCTGGTGTGTTTATTTTAATGGCCTACCAATGTATACAGTGCATTTCTCTGCCCTAGGTGTGAGGAAGACACTCGGCAAGAAATGGAAACAGAATTGAAAGATGATATGATGATGATGATGATGATGATGATGATGATGATGATGATGATGATGATGATGATGATGATAATAATAATAATAATAATAATAATAATAATAGTTTCCTTTATTTGTCACAGAAGCATCGGATAAAAGGGTCATTACAAACACTAGTTACATATAGTGGTGAGTTACATAAAAGAAATTGACAAGAAAAATGAAATAAACATACATATTATCTAGATACTTGCATACATTAATAATACAGTCTTCTTGATATAGGAGGAACTCTAGCTGGTCTCAATTAGATGACCTCCACCCACCTAAAAATCAAAATCGCTCTGACCACTTAAGCTGTGTCCGCACCCAAACGGTTGTTCTCCGACCTATGGAGATATGCTTAGGTTAGTTCCAATCACTAGCTCTTTTTGCCACAGTCACCCACAAATTCAATAGAAAGCACTTCTGTCTTCACCCTCACCTTCAAAATGAAACTTAAAGAGGTTGATGAGGTCATGATCTAAGAGAAAATTGCCTGTCCTCAGTTCTTTAAGCCAGGGGTTCCCAGCCGCAGGGTCACGGACCAGTAGTATCGTTTTGGTACTCGGATCGTTTGGTACTCGGATCGTTTGGTACTCGGATCGTTTGGTACTCAGCCGCACAGAAAGAATAAATCTTCTACTTTTGAGTTGTTACTATGTAATAATAGTAGAAATAGAGCGAGTAGTATACAAGTAATAGTTACATCGGCATTATATATGTAATAATTCAATTATATAAATGTACATTTTAATCCATTGTGTTATACATTTGATAACCTGGACTGTGGAGAAAACTTGTCTGACATAAAACCGGTCCGGAGTG
The DNA here is from genome assembly GCF_001194135.2 of Octopus bimaculoides. Taxonomy (NCBI): domain Eukaryota; kingdom Metazoa; phylum Mollusca; class Cephalopoda; order Octopoda; family Octopodidae; genus Octopus; species Octopus bimaculoides. The sequence goes on along the minus strand of NC_068987.1, from coordinate 63,290,801 downwards.
CCAAACAGTTGGGGGATCGCTGCTTTAAGCCTCATCCACCGCACAGCCTCTTTCGACATAACCAAGTAGCGAAAGCTGCTGTTCTGCCCTACTAAAGGAGAGTGACAGGACGGTATTCACGATGGACTCGAGCGATAGCTGAATCTAGCCTACACGCGATAGCAGCTGTTTGGCATAACTACACAAGTCAGCAATGTTCGGACACGATATCTTATGCAACAGCTCAGCAGCTCATTCCACTCGATAGGGTGGAGTTATTTGCTATGATATATAATACATTGAAGTTAAATACTAGACCACTGGTGACCGATATCTGATACACCTTCTAAGGTTGTTCAAATCTCTCATAATTTCCATTTTCTTATTCTATATCTTTGTACATTTCTCTAACAAAGAGGAAATATCACATGCACGCGTTTCACCTATTCTTAACTACTGCACTAAGTTGCATTCTTGCTCCCAAAATAGCCCCTTTTTCACGCCAGGGAGACTGACAGGAAATTTATTCACGCAGTTACATACACATACACACATATATCCATATATGTGTGTATGTATGTATGTATGAATTAAAAGTTATATTCAAGAAAGGAGTGCTCAGTGTTACTTTACAGAATACTATACATATTTTATTAAAAGCTACATTTTCTGACGTTTACTACAACTAGTTTCACACTGTGGAGCGTAACATGAGATAATACAATCTTAAATAACTAGAAAAAACGAGTTGTTTAAAATTGAAGTTCTTTTAATCAAAAGTCTGGTTGATTGGGTTTGAACAGAGGCTAAACAACCACAATATATAATGGTATTAGATAGATTTGAAACCGAATAGAGTAACACGATTACTGAATAATAATTTCAAAAAAGGGCAAAAGTCATTGATAAGGAATTATTCGTTTCTTTTTTATTGATTATTTATTGATTCGTTATTTATTGATAAGGAATTGTTCATTATTAGATTACCTAAGAAGACAAAACACATTCCTTGCACTTATTCTAAACTATCTTGCTTCGTAATGTGTTTAATTGAGTGTAATATATTTGCCAAGGATTATGTCATACTGATGATTCCAAAAAGGAACGAAATAGCGCTATACATAGCTAAGAATGACTAAAAAATACATTTAGGATCTTTGTGATGTTTAAAAAAATATGAATATGAAAATGCATAGATTATGTATTTTCTTGATTACTGTTAAATTTAAGATTCAAATTTCTCACCCCACCATGATTTCAGACTTTTCTAGTAGTGATTACTTCCCTTAACAACAACTACCACCAGAGTTTCCGCGTGAGCAAGAGAAATTATTTTATGGAGAAATTAGTCATTATTAAACTTACTTTGAGTTTTGACACCAATTTACATTTAAGGGTGCACTGCTATTGAATCTGCTATCGCATGGTTTTTAGTTAAACCTGTCGGTTTTTTTTAGGATATGCAAAAACTTTTTGGTCTATTTTATAGTCTGTTGATGAAGATAAAGAGGATTCCAAATTTTAGCACAAGCCTAACGATATTAGGGAGAAGGATTAGTCGACTACATAGACCCCAGTACTCAACAGGGAATCATTTTATTCATCCCGAAAGGAGGTACTGCAAAGTCGATCTCGTCGGACAACAGAAATAATGCAAACAATTACAAGTTTCGTTAGCAGAAAATCTATTGGATTATCCCACTAACAAAATTAAAGATAATTACATTAAAGTTGACAATAATATTAAATTGATCCAATTGTTTTCTGTATTTATCGAGTGTGGAGAATATTGGTTTCAAATTCTGGCACAAAGCCAGCAATTTCGGAGGATGGGGTTAATCGATTATATCGATCCCCTTCCCCCAGTGCTCAACTTAGTACTTATTTTATCGACCCCCGAAAGGATGAAAGGCAAAGTTGACTCCGGTGGAATTTGAACTCAGATCACAAAGACGGACGAAATGCCGCTAAGCATTTCGTCCGGTGTGCTAACAATTCTGCCAGCTCACCGCCTTTCGGTTTGTAAAATATTGATTTCAAATCTTGACACAAGGCCAGTAATTTCGGAGTAGGGTTCAGTCGATTACATGAACCCCAATGCTCAACTGGTACTTATTTTATCGACCTCGAAAGGATGAAAGGCTAAGTCGACTACAGTGGAATTTGAACTCAGAACGTGAAAACGGACGAAATGCTTAACAGCATTTCGTCCGGCGTGCTAACAATTCTGCCAGCTCGCCACATTTCAGTCTACAAAGTATTAACAGAATAAATTGATTCCAAATTCGAAATGCATAAATTTATTCCGACGAAGAGGATAGATATGAAACAATTGAAAGTGAGTCTTGCACTAAAGTTCATTCACACACGAATATTATTTTTCTTATAACAGACTCCAAGTTTCTCTATATAAATTATGAAAACACATTTGCTTAAAATACAATAAACATGACAAAACAAATCTACGAAACAATATCAACGATTTTTTAAATGAAAATCAACAGAAGAAAACCAATTTATAGATCAAACATTCATGTCAGAGAATTTAAAATAGTTTTTAATTATCTTTATGTAGAAATGTTTTTTCATCTAATTAGAAACGTTGTTAACTTTAAAATATTCGTTTTGTGCTTTATTCTTACCATTCAATTACATTATAAATATGGATTCCTTATCCAGTTCTTGAACTTTCATTTTTAAAATTCGTTTTATTATGTAGTGAAGGTCTGTGGGTGTCATCTGTGTATCTGCTATAATGTAATGTATTTCCCTATGGTTTGTTGTGGTGAGATTGTTGGCTCAGGGAAAACTGACACTGTCTCCAATAGAAATATTTTATTTTTGTACATCATGTTCGTTTCTGTTGGTTAAATGTGGTATCTGCAACTATTCTAAGTATATTTCTATGTCATTTCGGTTTCTTTACTGTTTCATGTGTGTTGGGAATGTTGCGTGTAACTCCGAGTATTTTTGTTTTCTATGTGTGTGGCATGTTTCTGTTATTCAGTGTGATGGCTGATTGTATTTGATGGGGTGGATTTTTTTGCTAATAAATAGAGAGATAGTAGACCTGGTAGGTACTGCTTTAAGTCTGTTGTTATGGAGCAAGTTTTCTAAATTTTTAAGCTAGAGTAAGTGTATAGCAGTGACTGGCGAATGGCGGACAAACCAACGTATAAGGAGAGGTAATGTAAGTAGAGTTTGAAAAGCATTCGTGAAAGAACAGTTCCTTATAGTATACCATTCGAAAATTTGTATATTCTGGTGATGATGATCTTGTACTGTACGCAGGCTTGGTGATCTGACAGATAATTTATAAGCAAGCCTTTCATACTGTTTCTTAAAGTAGTAGTTGAATATTTTTTATAAGTGGATAACAGGAAATGGATTCGAAAGACTGAACCTTGGTGGTAGTTTGAGCTTCAGGTGTGAGAATTTTGTTCTTAAAGCTTTCGTGTATTTTCTGTGCTATTTTTGTGAATAATGTGGTGGCTGAATGTATTTTTCTTTACATGTGAGAGTTAGTAATGTCAAAGCTTTCTAGAATTTTTTAAAGTGTGTGCATAGAAGTGAAATGGGTTTTGTATAACGTTACGTAACTTCATCTTTCATTGCGCTTTAGAATTGTATCATAATAGTTTTGCCCAGTTTCTAAAGTATGGGAAATTGACAGTGTTGGTACGAGTAGATGTAGGTACTAATGAATGAAGTAATTCATTCAGGCTCTGCGTTTTAGGCATGTTTGTGAATTTGTCAAGTCCTTAGTCTTTTGTGTTTTCAGCTTTCCCTACTGATTTCAAGCTACTTGATGGAAAGAAGGGATCAAAATTCTGACCTAAGTGGAAGATGCATAATTTGTTTTGTGTTCCTACTTTCTTTGAGAGGTCTTTGATGGCTGATTTCAAGGAATTTTTAACAAAAATGTCTAGTGTTACAATTCGTTGTCACCTTGGGTGCGTAGTAACATTTGACTCTGTTGATGATAATGTTAATTACTTTCAATATTTTAGTGATTCTGCTGTTATTTTTGTTGTTTATATTCAACGCAAGCAATTGTTATTTTACTGTTTGCTAATGTTTGCTCTTTCTTTGTACAGGGCTGACTTTTATTTCATTTGTTTGTTGTTTTGGTATATTGCTTTTGAGTTCGTCTGTAGTTTTATGAGGTCGGCTATTTCTGATGTGTAATTGAGTTATATTTTTTGTTTCCTTCTGGGATACGTTTTTAGATGCATCTTGTATAATTATTTCGTTGAATTCTGTACTATAGCATCTGTATCGTTATTGATTTATAAACACCTTGGTATTGTTTCTTGATGAAACTCGTTCCATTGTACTTTTTTTATGACAATTGGTAGGTGATCCAAAGGAAGTTGAATAATTGTTTGACAGGTTTTTGAGGTAGCAATATGTGAAGCATAGAAGGTGATTTCCAGAGGAAAGTTGTAAGTGGCTGAGTGAGAAATGTGTTGGCGTGACTAGTTTCGGATGTAAAAGAAGTCTTGTTGTGACGAATTTATTCAATTCTTGTTATCTTTGCTATTTGAAAACCGGGGATTACGTGCATTAACGTCGCTTCCAATGAAGGTGGTTGTGAGAGTGTTAAAGTGCTGTATCGAGGTGGAAGCGTAAACCTGGTAAGACAGTCTGTGTAGACGATGATGGTATGTGTATGTTTGTTACAGTAATGTACTTCGAATTTCTTTCTTTTATTTTGGAAGATAGCATTTTTAATTATGGTGCCATTCCCTATCAGTTTCGAAATGTCTTTGTAATCTCTATATATTTAATGCAAATTATTACGTATATTATAAGAACACCCTCTATTGAAAAGAGACCAGTCTTCGATTTTAGTATTATTTCGAATGTTCGGTGATTGGTGTTCTGATTTATTGCTACACGAAGAGATAATAAATACTCTTAGTTCCATAAAGATGTTTAAATTTTTAAATTTTGACAGAAATAGTTGAACCTGTTTATTTAACCATTCTAAAGACGACAATTTCGTGTTTGAGAAAGACTTAGCTACAGCTCTTTTAGCCTACCAACATTTTAGATGTTTTCTTGCTTGATAACTTATTGAAGTTAGCGCTGGTAGTGATACATTTTGGAATTTTTGTTTTGCTTACCACATTTTTTTTTCTTTTACTTGTTTCAGTTATTTGACTATGGTCATGCTGGAGCACCACCTTTAGTCGAGAAAATCGACCCCAGGACTTATTCTTTGTAAGCCTAGTACTTATTATATCGATCTCTTTTGCCGAACCGCTAAGTTACGGGGACGTAAACACACCAGCATCGGTTGTCAAACACAGACACACAAACATATACACACACATACATATATATACGACGGGCTTCTTTGAGTTTCCGTCTATCAAATCCACACACAAGGCTTTAGTCGGCCCGAGGCTATAGTAGAAGACACCTGCCCAAGATGCTACGCAGTGGGACTGAACCCGGAACCATGTGGTTCGTAAGCAAGCTACTTACCACACAGCCACTCCTACGTCTATAAGAAATTTGTCGTTTTTTGGTGCTAACATTTTATAAACTGTGCGTGTGTGTGTGTGTGTGTGTGTGTGTGTGTGTGTGTGTGTGTGTGTGTGTGTGTGTGTGTGTGTGTGTGTGGTGTGTGATGTGTGTGTGTGCGCGTGCGCACGCGTTCGTGCGTGCGTACGTGCATGTGTGGGTGCCTTTGTGTGTGTTTTCAAAACTTCAAAAACCTGTGGGTCTATTCACTGTTACTAATATAGTGGATAATAGCGCTTCCTCACATTTTTTTTGAGATGTAAACACATTGAACCACTGCTAAACAAACTGATGAGGACGCTTGCAAAAATATGTGTTTACAATAAAATGCATATTGTGAACGTTCTTTTTTATCTTGAATGCGATTCTAATGTTGCGAAATCTCATAATAGTAAAAAGAAACCCATATGTCTTTACTTCATTAAGTAATCTTGGAAGAAAATATCTTCTAAATGGAGCTTTATGAAACGAGATTGTTTTACAAATAACGGTAACAATAATAATAATAATAATAATAATAATAATAATAATAATAATAATAATAATAATTCTTTCTACTATAGGCACAAGGGCCCGAAATCTTTGGGGGTGGGGGTAGCTAGCTAATTACATCAACCGACATTTATTTTATTGACCCTGAAAGAATCAAAAGTAAACCTGGCCTTGGCGGAACTTGAACTCGGAACATGATAAAGAATCGGGAAAATAACAAAAGCCATTTTGCTCGAAGCTCTAATGACTCTAAGAATTCAATAATAAAAATATTCATCATCATGATCATCATCATCATCATCATCATCATCATCATCATCATCATCATTAGCATCATCATCATTATCATCATCGCTATTATTATCATTATTATTATTATTATTATTATTATTATTATTATTATTGTTATATAAAAGATTAGAATAATAGTAGGAGGAAGAGGAGAAGAAGAAGAAGAAGAAGAAGAAGAAGAAGAAGAAGAAGAAGAAGAAGAAGAAGAAGAAGAAGAAGAAGAAGAAGAAGAAGAAGAAGAAGAAGAAGAAGAAGAAGAAGAAGAAGGCATATGTGTTAAATCATGTGTAACTCAATTATTAACACATTAACACATTTGTAGCCCCAGACCTAACATATGGTTGTGACGTATTGGACTGAACCGTAACAGGCATAAACACTATAAAACGCTGCGCTGCATTGGGAATCTTAGGAACAACAAAGAACATCATAAATTACACAATCATTTTAACATTCAACAGCTGGGGTGTTTGGGTGGATAAGAATGTCTCCTCGTCACCATTTTGCACCCGAGTTCGAACCCATCAATGTATATATATATATACACACACACACGCACACACACACAAACACACACGCACACACACACACACACACACACATACACACACACACACACACACGCATATATATATATATATGTCAGGCGTTACTCATTACAATGTGTCTTGGCCTGACGGCTCTTAATGCTTGTCTTCGTCGATTATTTACTTTGCACGTCCACTATGTCGCTGTTTGTTTCGTTTGAAACTAACACTTCACGAATTTTATATTTTTTAAATTTCTGTATGCTGCTGTTTTATGAAGGTTTCCTATCTTGTCGTTGAAAGCTCGAAATAGGAAGTATTTAACAGCTGACAACTGAGGAGGAGTTAGACTTCTTTTGGTATTTTGTCCTGTACTTGTCTCTCATTATGCGCTTACGCATTTTCACTCGTTGGTGATGTCCTGTACTTGATATATTTTATATTTATTTATATATATATATATATATATATAT
>NC_068987.1:63279621-63281838 GCF_001194135.2 Octopus bimaculoides | reverse complement strand
CATATAAGTATATATATGTGTGTGTGTGTGTGTGTGTGTGTGTGTGTGAAAATCAAGGTAGAAAATGCTAAAATAATTTTATAAAAAACATTTCAGTACCGGTTTCGGTCATTAAGACTTTTTCAACTGTAAATATGGAAGACAACTAAATTTTGGAAAAATTAAAAGAAAAGTTTTTTAAAAGAATATTTGCATAGTGTTCAAATACAAGTGGCATTTTCTTGGTTTCTGCCTCTCTTATTATATATATGATGCGCTGGCATGGCTATGCGGTAAGAAACTTGCTTCCCGACCACATTGTTCCGGTTTAGTTCCAATGCATGGTACCTTGAGCAAGTATCTACTATAGCCTCGGGCCGAGCAAAGGATTATAAGTGGATTTGGTAGACGAAAACTTAAAAGATGTCAGTCGTGTATATGTGTGTGTGCGTGTGCGTGTGCGTGCGTGTGTGTGTGTATTTATGTGTATGTGTGTGCGTGTGTGTGTTTGTGTCTGTGTTTGCCCCCATCACCATCGCTTGACAACTGATGTTGGTGGATCAGCAAAAGAGACCAATAAAATAAGTACTAGGCTTACAAAGAATAAGTCTCGTGGGTTGATTTCTTCGACTGGAAAGCAGACCTTTAAAGCAGTGCTCCAGCATGGCCGCAGTCAAATGACTGAAACCAGTAAAAGAATATATACACTTCGAGTTTCTTTCAGTTTCTGTCTACCAAATCAGCTCTCAAGGCTGTGGTCGGTCTGGTAGCTATAGCAGAAGACACTTGCCCAAGGTGCCGCGCAGTGGGACTGGACCTGGAGCCATAGCGTTGGAAAGCACGTAAAGAGACGGAATAAACAATGCAAGGTATGTTTTCAAGCGCCCTTAATGATTTTGTCAATCCTCTATGCCCGAATTCTTATATTCTAGATAGCAAATATCGCCTCAGGGGGTTGTTTTTTCAAACAATATACCAAATATAGATTCGAACCTGCCTGACACAGTTACCAAATACTTACAAGCTATGATATACACGCTAACTGATATACCCAACGGGCAGATACGTTTCAATTAGAGACACTTGAAAAGTTATCCAAATATTAAGAACTAGAGATAGAAATATTGAAAATATAGGGCATGAAAACAAAAATAGTGCCCGTAATAATAGAGCTGCTAAATGGGTTAGAAAATGGAATTCCCTATAACGGAGAATCTCTCACAAGCAGTATATATTCTCATAAATTCCCAGATAAATCTTTCGACTTAATGTGCGCTATATAAAGGAATCTCTCTACAAATGCTAATACCAGATATGTTCATGCAGATCCGTGCATCAGTGACAGTATGAAAGGAGTTGTCTATCACAAACACGCGCGAACGCGCATTCGCACAAACACACATACAAATACGCTCAAACGCACGCGCACATACACACGCACACACACACACACACACACACACACAAACACGCGCATACTTACACATGCACACGGACATACACACCCACATACACAAACATACGAAGACATATATATATATATATATATATATATATATATATATATATACATAAATACACACATACATAGATACACACACACGTATATATGTACATGTATATGTACATGTATATGTACATGTGTATGGTTGCATATATATATATGTGGGTGTACATGCATGTGTTCCACGCGAGTGTGAGTGAGCATATAGCATGTGCATATCTTTAGACGTGTATTTGAATATAACTGCGCGTGTGGGTATGTGCACGTGTGGGTATGTGCACGTGTGTGTATGCGCGCGTGTGTGTGGATATGTATACGTGTACATGCATGGTTGCATATATATATGTGCATCTATTGTATATATATATGCATCTATATGGGTGCGCCTATAGGCACATGTACATGGGTGTGCGTGCGCGCATGTGTATGTATGTGCATGCGCGCATACGCAATTGCTATAAGCATTTTTACTCCTTTACTTTTTACTTCCTCCCCTTCGGTTTTTTTCCCTTATTTAACGGTCATTCTAATGGCTCTTTTGTCTTAATAACGGTCAATTACATAGTAATTTCCCTTTGTTTAACGGTCATTTTCATAGCATATTTTGATTGCCTCGATAACTGAAGAGATACCGGTGCAGGTTTCCACCCTGACATCCGAAACTCGGAGTTTTATTATAGCAACCGAATAATTGTCACATATTATAATATTACAGATATTTATGCATATATATA
>NC_068987.1:63276123-63279239 GCF_001194135.2 Octopus bimaculoides | reverse complement strand
ATGATTTTTTTTTCCTTTTCACATTTGATAGCCGTTACTTTTAGCTTACTTTAGAAGCAAGTTGCGCATAATTTTGTTTACAGATGTTAGTTCAGTGTCAATTTTAACATGGAATACTAAACGAACATTTTCGCCATATTTTGCTTTTTATTTCCGTAAAGGCAAGAAAGCTGCTGAGACTCACAAAGAGAAATGTGAAGTTTATGGTGTTGATAGCTTAACAGAACTCACATGTCAGAAATAGTTTTATAAATTCCGTTCTGGAGATTTTTCACTCAAAGATGACCAACGTTCTGGTCGACCTACTGAAGTTGATGATGACCGAATCAAAGCCATAATTGAATCTGATTGTCATATAATTGTGCGAGAGATTGCAGAGATGTTAAATGTGTCACGTACAACAATTGAAAATCACTTTAAATATCTTGGACTAGTGAAAAAGCCCGGTATTTGGGTTTCACATAAATTGAAAGAGATTCACTTAACACAACGAATCAATATTTGCGATATGCATCTCAAACGTAATGAAATCGACCGTTTTGTGAAACGAATCATCACTGGTAATGAAAAATGTATTGTCTACAATAACATTAATCGAAAACGATCGTGGTCCAAGCGTAATGAACCAGCACCAATCACATCGAAATCTGAATTGCATAAAAAAGGTCGTGCTGTCAATTTGGTGGGATTACAAAAGTGTTGTGCATTTTGAGCTGCTTGCAAGGAACCTAACGATCAATTCAGATGTTTACAGTCAACAACTAGTGAAACTAGAGGAAGCAATCAAAGAAAAACGACCAGAATTGGCAAATCGTAAAGGAATCGTATTCCACCATGACAACGCTAGACCACACACGTTTTTGCTAACTCGTGAAAAATTATAGGAGCTTGGTTGGGGTGTGATGTTACATTCACCATACAGCCTTGACCTTGCACCATCAGTTTACCATTCATTTCGAAGTTTGCAAAATTATTTCAATGGTAAAACTTTCAATAAACATGATTACCTAAAATCGCACTTGCTTCAGTTTTTGGCTGATAGAGACCAGAAGTTCTATGAGCGCGGAATCATGAAGTTGCCAGAAAGATGGCAAGAGATCATCGAACAAAATGGAAAATATATAACTGATTAAAGTTCATTCTTTGCATGAAGAAAATGACTTCTATTTCACGCTAAGAAACCGAAATTGCATCTACATCCCCAGTCGTTTTGACTTGGTCTCGACATTGAACTGAAGATGGTCACGGACGAGAGAGTGAGGTTGATGGTGCGCATCTCCTCTTCCCTTTAAACAAATCTCCGCGCAAGTCATCAATCATTAGTGGATGACTATATGGTTGTCGTCGATCCCACAAACGAACGTGATATTTGAGGGCCATTATTAAAAGGGCTCTACGTAAACCAATACGTGAAGCCCCTTTAATAACAGTGATGTGAAGAAAAGTTCGAAGTCTGCAATTGAGTATTTCTTTCCAATTTGGGACGGTGTTACTGCCGCTGCACACAGATATCTAAAACCGCATCAAATGAAAGACCTTCCCATTTATCTGCATAAATTAACTCACAGACCCAAATTAATTCAAATCTGGCTTCTCCCTAACTTTTCTACTGATACTGTAATGGCTCCGGCTACACAGAACTAGATGGGCTACATCCCACTCACTCACCTAACTCCAATCTCTTGACTCACAAACCATCAAGGCTCGTACGAACACTACGTCCAGTCCTTCTGAAACAGAACGTCGGTGCTCTGGAATTTCCTCACTTTTCACATCTTTCATGCAGGTGTTGACTTGCAATTGTTCAAGAAGAAAATTAACGATATCAATATTACTGATCTCGAGAGGCCCGTGAAGACCATTAGCACTGCTGATCTCTTTAGAGCCAGTAGGTAAAAAAAAAGGCAAGTGAAATAATCTATTATATATATATATATATGTATATGTGTGTATAATTCTCTGGGTGTGTGTGTGTGCATAAATCTTTGATGTGTGTGTGCATAAATCTTTGATGTGTGTGTGCATAAATCTTTGATCTTAGTTAAACATGATTATTCTTCTTTTACAAAACCTCTTTTGACCGCAACGCAGACACAGAAATGTATACTCAAAAACTTTTGTCCATGCAAAAGACTCAAACAACATATGTTGTTTTCCCTCTTCTCTTCCTTTTACTTGCGTAATTTTCATCAAACTTACCTTGTGAATGCATGCATCAATATATTTTCTTCAAAACTATAATACGAAACCGTTTATGTGAAACCGTATATTAATATCCTTTATTTTCATATATATAAATGCATAGACTAACACTATTTACTCCTAATGTTAAAAACGGTAAACTTGTTTTATTTAAATAAAAAATATATAGACATGAAAACCTCAACGCATTACCTGTTTCAGTAGAACTTTATTTATGTATTCATAAATTACATCTAAAGACTTGTAGGTACGTGGTATTTCCTTAACCATAATATACTATAAAGTATATTAAATGTTATTACAAGTTAATACCACGTTTTACTGCGTTAGCAATGCAATTTACATTATTTTGTTAAGGTTATTTCTGTAGATATTCTATAGAAATTATAGCAAGCACTGATTTTAGAAACAACGTTTCGTATACAAGATTTCAGATGTAAACAAACAACGAGATCGAAGATGAAAAATGGGCGCATATACCATATTTCGTGTGTTTTTCGCCCCTGCGTCAGCACATATCTAACCCATCAATTATCCTCGAACACATTGCTTAAATATCCACCACGCATAGAGGCGTGAAGTTATTGGATCTACCAATTTACATATTAAACGCATTCCTGGAAGCTGGTACGTAAATACTCATGATTTGTAGGTGCGTGGTATTTCGTTATACAACAATATATTATAAAGTATATAAAATGTTTTTGTAAGTTAATGCCACCATCTATTGCGGTAGCCATGCTATTTACATTATATTAGATCACATCACAACATGATCCACCATATTCAGGTAAAACTTGAGATATCAAACAGAAGTGGTATTTTGAAAATTAGGAAGTGGAGCAGTATGTGTTGATGTGCCTAGATTCTATTGAACCCTATAACCAATTTTATATATATATATATATATATAT
>NC_068987.1:63275290-63275850 GCF_001194135.2 Octopus bimaculoides | reverse complement strand
CATATATATACATATATATATATACATATACATATATACACTTGTACGTACATATATGTATATACATATATACATATACATATGTATGATATGCATATATAAAAATACATACATGCATACATATATCTATATCTATAGATAGATAGATAGATAGATAGATAGATAGATAGATAGATAGATAGATAGATAGATAGATAGATAGATAGATAGATAGATAGATAATTATCCAATACATAAGATAAAGATAAGATCTGCATTTATTTGTGAATGTAATTTGGTAACTGACATATGAAAAAAATTAACAATTTTCATATACAAATAATCGAAAATTAATTGATATATTTCGAAATGTGTGACATTCCAAGGAAATATTTTTATGACATATTTTAAGCGGATCGATTTCGAATCGATCTTCTCAACACATTGATTGTCATTGCAATAGTAGCTTGATGATTAGCTCAGTGAAAATTCAATACATACATGTTCTTTTCTGTTTACGAATGTGTATTTGCACGGAAGTGTGTTATATTCTGTGTGTATATATATATGTCTATGTATAT
>NC_068987.1:63271730-63272293 GCF_001194135.2 Octopus bimaculoides | reverse complement strand
ATATATATATATATATATATATATATATATATATACAGAGAGTGAAAGAGAGAGGGAGAGAGAGAGATACATTCATACAGACATATATATATAATTAAATTGATTTTCACACACATTCATATACACACACATTCACAAAGAGTGTGCACGCACACACGAGCTCTCATACATATAATGTGCGCGTAAGTATGTGTGCATAAGTATGTGTGTGCAAGTGTGTGTGTGTGTGTGTGTGTGTGGGTGTACGTGTGTATGTGGCTGGGTGTGTGCACATTCTGCTTACTGATGAAAATATTTTTTTATATTTAGAAAGTTTTATCAAGACTGAGTACTGCATATTTATGAATATGTATATTCACATATATGCTCATAATTATACACACATACACACACACACACACATATATATATATATATACACAGACTCACATATACGCATGCATATATATATATACATACACACACACGCACACACACATATACACACATACACACATATATATATATATACATATATATAATATATATATATATATATATATATATATATATATATATATATA
>NC_068987.1:63269585-63271211 GCF_001194135.2 Octopus bimaculoides | reverse complement strand
CATTTATATATATATATATATATATATATATATATATAGAGAGAGAGAGAGAGAGAGAGAGAGAGAGAGAGAGAGAGAGACAGACAGACAGACAGATAGATAGATAGATAGATAGATAGATAGATAGATAGATAGATAGATAGATACACACACATGCACTTACAAAACATAGACAAACATAGACACACAGAAGGATACGCATGCGCAAATATAGATGCATACAATAGGAATACAAAATACAAAATGGCTGATCGTTAGCAAGGAGGGACACACATATAAGAAAGAAGAAAGCAAAGGACCACTGATGAGGTCACAGAAGTGTGACGAAAGAATTTTGGCCGAAATATGATTAATGTAATGTAATATAAAGCTGAAGCAAATTAACAGCAAATGTATAGTGCGTGTGTTTTTATTGGCTAAACTGGCAGCATGACCATCCTCAAATACAACAATATCTGTTTCAACACACGATTTCACATCAAGAATCTTGCTAAACAAATATACATATATATATATATATATATATATATATATATATATATATATATATATATATATGGCGGGCTTCTTTCAGTTTCCGCCTACCAATCCATTCACAAGGTTTTGGTCGACCCGAGGCTATAGTAGAAAACACATGCCCAAGGTGCCACGAAGTGGAACTGAACCCGAGACCATATGGTTGGGAAGCAAGCTTCTTATCACACAGTCATTCCTGCGACTATATGTACTTATAAAAAAAAAACATTGGAGGATATGAATAATCGGGCGATCCCGTCATCGAGCACTTTATGTAGGATCCTACCTAGCGTGGAGTACCATTAACCAAGGAAGAGCGTTTATTCTTCAGAAACTGATAAAAAGGAGCACTTTGCGAACTCAAGACATGACCCAGTGGGCATGTTATAAGCCCCACAGTATGAATAATAGTTAATTTTATGGAGGAAAAGTGAACTCGTATCGATGTTACGATCGATTTCGTAAACGAACGTCGAGTATTCCATAACACGTGTAAAATTGACCAATATATGAAATATATGCGACAGATGCAATAACATTACTCTTTATTTACCTCCTCAGACATCCTGATTTCAAACACAATCAATCATAAAATAAATCCGCGATGCAGGATAAATTTATATCACTTCATGGGCGTGTCAACAGAATGCAAATAGACCAACTGTATATAATCCATTATCAGCAAAACAACCAGCATATTATATGTCAGACAAGATCTAAGTCGATTAATCAAAATAAAACTCAGTTAAATAGATTTTATAGATGAAAATGTATTCCGCTTAGTGCTCTTTACTTGTTTTTATGACCTGTCTGGTAACTTAGGGCAATTAGCATGGGATACAGGCGAGGCAGTTTCGATAATAAGGATAGCGAAGTAGACGAAAATAAAGAATGTAAGACGTGAACTACCAATATTTAAAACTCCCTCCCGTTCTCACTTTCACCCTTTTATATACGTATGCTTACACAAGATCAGTTACATGTGTGTGTATATATATACACGCACATACTTCTTCACATACACACGCACAAAATATAAATGCACATATATAGGTATGGTGATGCAATATATATATATATATATATATATATATATATATATATATATAT
>NC_068987.1:63268095-63268834 GCF_001194135.2 Octopus bimaculoides | reverse complement strand
GTGTGTGTGTGTGTGTGTGTGTGTGTGTGTGTGTGTGTGTGTGTGTGTGTGTGTGCAAGAATTTTAATACGATAATGAACAGTCTTTATTACAAACAACTACAATTGTTCCGGTTCATTATCAGCTGAATGTTACATATACTATACACATTATTGCAGTAATGTTCCAAAAATAACTGTGTACATACAGATGTGAGTGTGTGTATGTGTGTGTGTGAGTGGGAGAGTGTGTATGTGTGTTTGTGTATGATGAACTCCTTCGTCGTACTCGACACATGAGGGCCAAAGAACTCTAGTTTTTTCTTCCTTTTCTTTTCTTATCCCAAGATGATCTTGATAAAAAGTGGAGTATGCAAACCCTTAAGACAACCTACACAAATGACTTGTTTAAATAGAAATGGCTTTTGTTGAACCAATCACACTTATTGTTACAACTGATAGCAATAGTTCGTGCAAGTATGCCACGAGACTGATGAACAGCAGACCTCAGTTGGATGACCATTCACTTTCTTAAGTTCCTCCGTGTTTTGATGGGTCTTGTTTTTCATATCACAAGGTGATAATCACCATCCTCCCTAAGTAAGCTTTAGTGGGTTGCCGGATTGGTCGCAGATAACCTGACCATGTGACAGGTGGTACAATTTATATCGAGAGTGACTGACATATATATGTATGCGTGTATGTTTATATATGTATATATATATATATATATATATATATATATATATATATATATATAT
>NC_068987.1:63265890-63268024 GCF_001194135.2 Octopus bimaculoides | reverse complement strand
TGTGGTGTGTGTGTGTGTGTGTGTGTGTGTGTGTGTGTGTGTGTGTGTGTGTGTGTGTGTATAGTAAGAAAACAGGATAATGTCATTAGTTACGGTTGATGTGACCTTGTTGAAATATATATATATATACATGTTTGTGTAAATTGTGTGTTTGTGATGGAATATGAAGACTTTTCTTCAGGATGACTCAAACTAATAGGTATGCGTTCTGGGTGCTCAAATAGGTACACCATCAAAATTTCAGTTTGAACAGCAGTTGAAGTTGTGGTTATGTGATTGTCTCGTTCAAAACGGCTAAAGGTGGCTTCACTTTGAGTCAGTATATATATATATATATATATATATATATATATATATATATATATATATATCGTAAGTTTTCTAATAAATTTTAGAAATACGCCTTGTTAAGAAGAGTTGTGCCAATTATAATGTCGTAGTTTTTCGACGAAGATTATGACTACAGGAGAGATAAATGTACCGTTAATTTAACTATATTAGGTGACCAAATGGCTTTTCTACAATATAAAATGTTTAACCACTATGTGAAAAACAAGGAAAACGTTTAAACCACGATCTGTATTGCTCTATGTACTGCTGAAAGATTGAAATTCTTTGGCTAGTTTCTAGTATTCTTCGACCTTCGTTAGAGCATAATCTTCTAAACACAGAGACACAACTGGCTTATACAAACTAGGACTAGTTAGGTATACGTTCAGAATTTGGATCACAACATTCCTTGTGCACTATACGACACTTTAGAGTAAATTGAAGCATAAGATGTACCACTTATAAGAGGGACATTATATTTCAAGGCGAATTAGTGGATTTCATAGAATGACAAATGATTTAGGAGGGTGAATTGTTTCTGACTGTCTACGCTGTAAGTTCAAATTCCGCTGAGATTCCTTTTTATTTCTGCGGGGTCGATCAAAACGGATCAGTCAAGAACAGCTGAATATGGCGGAATTACTTTATATGGGTGCGTGCATGTATAAGTCTATGCACAAACATAAGCACATATGTGCATACACATTTTTACAGAAATATTTATGTATTTAATGCGTGTATGTATGTATGTATATATATATATATATATATATATATATATATATATATATATATATATATATATATATATATATATATATATATATTTATGGATGTACATATATATATATATATATATATATATATATACACTTACATATGTATGTGTATTTACATATATACGCGTGTGTGCGTGTATGTACGCATATATACTCACACACACACACATACATACATACATACATACATACATACATACATACATACATCTATTCCCACGTAAAGACGTACAAACGCACATACATACACGGAGAGCTGCGTGTTTGTTATGTTGTTTATGTAGCCTGCATAACCAATTTATAATGGTATCAGTTCAAAACCACCAAATATTTCAGGATTCCAACTTAGATGTCAATACCACTATTGCACCGTCACAGATATGTCTGTGGTTTGTATGTGTGTTTGTATGTGTTAGGATGCCAGTCAATGTATCCGTCAGTTCATATAATATAGATATGTCTGTGCGTGTAAGTGTGTGTGTGTGTGTGTGTGTGTGTTTGTATTCCTGTCGTCTGTGTGTGTGTTTATATGTGTGTTTGTTTTTGTGTGTGTTTGTATGCCAGTCAGTGTATCCGACAGTTCATGTTATATGGATATGTCTGTACGTGAGTGTGTGTGTGTGTGTGTGTGTATGTGTGTGTGAGAGAGTTTGTTTATGTCTGAACTAAGGCATGTGTATCTATTAATCTGTACTTACTCAGTATGACTGAGGTTTCTGTAGATGTCTGTAATTCTAATTCTAATTTTTCTAGCGTATACCTATAGTGTATGTATAGCGCATATATATATAGTGTATATATATACATCTATATATACATATATATACATATGTATACATACACATACATATATTTATATATATGTATGTATGTATGTATGTATGTATGTATGTATATGTAAATCTGTGTGTGTATGTGTGTATAGTGTATATAAATATATATACATATATATATATATATATAGATTATAGTGTATACATATGTATATATATATATATATATATATGTATATATATATATATATA
>NC_068987.1:63262037-63264537 GCF_001194135.2 Octopus bimaculoides | reverse complement strand
GCCAGCTCGTCGCCTAAAGATCAATTTCTGCAGAACAAAACACTGGAAGAAACTAGGATGGGGACCAAGTACTTGCAGCAGAGTTAAAGGCACCCAAGGTTCAACCGATAGTGAAATGTTAAAGTGAGTAACCTCTTAGACATACTAGAAAATTCGCCCGATGACTACTCGTGTATGTCAAGCTATATGTGTTCTTTTTGAAGAGAAAAACACTGGAGGATCATGACTGACACTCCTTTGAATATAGATCCACTCTGTCAAAGCTGACCTGGGTTCAACAACAACGACAATTGCAGTAGCAGCAGCGGCAGCAACAACAATAGGGCTTATTCCAGTTAGTAGTAAATACGTACGGCATAAGAGGAACACCTCACCACTTGTAAGCAGTGGGAATACAATAAAACTTGAAGAGTGTTTGGTTGGCTTGAAAACGTCACTACAATTTCTCATACTTATACGTATGTGTGTATACATACATGCATGCATACGTACATATATATGCATGTTTATGCATGTTTATATATATATATATACTCTTTACTCTTTACTCTTTTACTTGTTTCAGTCGTTTGACTGTGGCCTTTAGTCGAGGAAATCGACCCCAGAACTTATTCTTCTTTCAGTTTCCGTCTACCAAATCCACTCACAAGGCTTTGGTCGGCCCGAGGCAATAGAAAAAGACACTGGCCCAAGGTGCCACGCTGTGGGACTGAACCCGGAACCATGTGGTTCGTAAGCAAGCTACTTACCACACAGCCACTCCTACGCCTATATATATTACTAGTGATCACTCCAAACACCTTGATGTTGACTAGATGTTTGATTTTATCACTCTCGGTACATATTTTCGGGACACGCCATGCCAAAGGTTGTTCTGTGTGTTCACCATCTGATCTTGGCAGAAATGTTTCTCGTCTGGGAAAAATCAAAGCATGTTCGGTTCGATGGGATGCTTGAGTTTGTTTAAAAACTTCGTAGTGTGGTCTTTCACTTTGTCCTTGATGACATTGGATAAAAATTGGCCCTTTTTCATTTTGTCTGAGGAATACCGAATGTCTTCATGCACTATCTACCTGATAAGAAACTCAAATTCCCATGTCCTTGGCAATGGACCTGATTGACTTGGAGAGATCGTTGTCAATCATGGCCTGGATCTTACCAACAAATTCAGGACTTCTTTTCTTATCAGAACGAGTGAGTTTTCCGAGCTGCCGTACCTTCGTAATCACCATTAGACTCATCCAACTCTTTCCGAATCCCCCGCACTGTCCTCAGATTGGCACCCAAACACTCTGAAATGACCGTATTGGAGCTTCCGGCGCGAACGCCAAGCAGTACAGCATGTCGTTTCCAAATTTCTGGCAGGGTGGATTGCGTCATGGTGGTATTTTTCTCACAGACGGAGCCCAATACTGTACTGTGTAATTGACAAAATCAAAAACAAACATATATATATGTATGTATATATATCCATGTATGTATATATGTATGTATGTATGTATGTATGTATGTATGTATGTATGTATGCATATGTATGTAAATAGAGAGTATCTGAAGTAGTGTACAGATGTTGCATATCGAAAAAAAGGAGGCAGTCAGAATTTTGGAAAATAGTCTTAATTTTTGTCTTGAAGAGTTCGGTTAACGAACGAAAGCGCGAATAGAGAATTATCCAAAATTCTGACTGCCTCCTTTTTCTCAATATGTGTGTGTGTGTACATACATGTATGTATATTGATAGATAGAAAGATAGATAGATACATACATACATACATACATACATACATACATACATACATACATACATACATGCATACATACATATACACACACAGGCACACACGCGCGCACACACACACACAAACTCATATATATAGTTAAGATTGCACAGAAAATGTGATAGTGAACGCAAGTAGTAATTTATATGTATGTTTGTATATTTGTATATATGTAGTTATACATACAGATAGATAGATAGATAGATACAATTCTTTTATTAGCCACACAGGGCTCAGCAAAGATGGGACGAATACAATGTAGAGCTTTTCTTTTTGGGAGGGGAAAGGAAAAATAAAGTATGGGTGGGTGTCGATCAAAAGGGATCGAGAGAAAGAAAGAAAGAAAAAAAAGAAAAAAAGGCGATCAATAGGGATCGTGTATCACAGTAATGCTCTCGTGTAAAAAGAGGGGAGGACTGTTTAGGTTTAGCCGTGGAAAGAAAAGCCTACGGAAAAGACCACGGTAACCTTGGTCAATATTGTCATTGCAGAAACTATAACAGTAAGTGACTCTCTTTTGCCTTTTTTTTTTTGTCTGGATTTTTTTACTCCTTTATAGTGTTATGCTCAAGGTGGCTCCGTCATTCACACTTGCTACATTCACCCATCTTTTTTTGAAGCATTCACTAGACAAGACTTCCCTTTCTACTCTCACCTTCCTCTTCAGATGATACTTGAAGAAGTTGATGAGAGATTGCCCAGAGAGGAAAGCCTTTGTCTCT
>NC_068987.1:63258812-63260110 GCF_001194135.2 Octopus bimaculoides | reverse complement strand
CCAAGCTGGAGCGCATCCTCTTCCGCTTCTTGTGGAAAGGAAGCGTTCCGATGGTTAGGCGATCCGTTTGCTGCCAACACCCGTTAAAGGAGGACTGGGCATGCCGTGGTTGATGATGCGCAGACACGCGCTGAGACTGCGACATCTCCGGCTCAGATAGATAGATAGATAGATAGATAGATAGATAGATAGATAGATAGATAGATAGATAGATAGATAGATAGACAGAAACGAATTGGATAAGATCAGAGTAGTTAATGCAAAAGCTTGAGGGAAGAATCGATATCCTTGCGATATATGAACCATAGAACCCATAAGAATTATTTTCGCTAAGGATGAACTCCTCGGCAGAAATTCGGTAAGTGTTACTTCTTATAAGCACAAATTTAATAAAATATTTCTACACAACTGCCCGAAATTCAGTAGGAGAGTTTCAGCATGTCGTTATTCATGTGAAATATATATAACTCTACACAAAATATAAGCGTGTATGTGTAGATATACAAATTCTTTTAATTCTGTTACTTCATTCAGATTTTGTATTATTTTTTATACATTTAAAGCTTTTAAATTTGAGTTTTTGTTATATCAGATTTTTTAAAATCAAGTTTTTAAAACAGTTATTAAAAATTTCTTTCAAATCAGCTTTTAGATCACATTTTTAAATCAACCTTAAATCCCATGTGTATAATTTAGGGTATTACAATTATTTCTTTAGGAAGTTAATAAAAGTTTTATTGGTCAAAACTCGATTGTTAATTTAACACAGGAAAGGCTTGAAATGGATAGAAAACCAAGACATTTAAGTATTAATATGAATTGACAATTGCCGAATGAGTCACTATGGCGGAATACAGGAACAAAATCGCAAATAGGTATGTATAGAGAGAATAAAAACAAAATATAAATCTATACAGACAGAGGTATCTAGGCATATGTATGTGTGCATGAATCCATGATTGTATTGTTATGCGTGTATATATATATATATTATAGCTTGAAAATATGTGGAAAATATATATAAAGAGTGAAAGGAAAAATGCCTTCGTTCCACATAGTTTAATATCTTTTTATAAAGAAATTTCTTTATACATATATACATATTTTATGAACGTCGTGATATCTAACCTGTTTTCGCTATTTAAATTAGCTTTTCGGGGGACATTATGAAGTAATCATTTCTTGTGACAAAGAAGTCTTACCATTTTGGATACTTGGAAAGTAAGAATGAGTTTAGAGAGTGGACAAAGGAAGGCAACGTGTACATATATATATATATATATATGCATATATATATA
>NC_068987.1:63257678-63258396 GCF_001194135.2 Octopus bimaculoides | reverse complement strand
ATATATATACATGCATCAATAGTCTCTCTGAGTCCGAGAAAGACGGTTCTTTAATTTCTTGCTGATCACCCAGCACAGATGATTTGTTTACAGTGATTAAAATATTTGTTCTGTACATTAACTTACTCCCTCTTGGAGACATCCTTCCACTAATTTTTTAAAGATTAAATAAATTATACTCGAAATATCCAATTAATTAAATTTACACTATGTGTTACGAAACAATTTAAATAGTGTCAAACAAGCAGACGAGACAGACGTATGGAATGTAATAAGATATGACTGTGCTTAGCTTGCTAAGGACAACCCTGCGCACGTTTCTGCATGATTAGTCTTCATCAGCGAAATAATACTTTGGACCACTACTACATACTCTGACGAGAGAAGTATATAAGACGTTTGTGAATGGCGCGTAAAATACAAATGGGAAATTGCTGCACAAAGATTTAATAGTAATGTGCGTAATAGCATACTTTACGTAATCAAGCAAAAAGTTTTAAATAGTTAAGATTACACAGATGGCTGTGAGAATAATAATTTTTGAATTTATAAAACAGAGAAGACAAATTCAAAATTTTAATATAAAATTAAGTGGAATTCAATCGGGATATACACAGCTTGATAACTGCTCAGAAATTTCTCTCAGTATGAAACCAACCGTAGCTTAACTCACGAAATTATACATATATATATGTAGGTGTATATATATATATATATA
>NC_068987.1:63256812-63257578 GCF_001194135.2 Octopus bimaculoides | reverse complement strand
CATACATACATACATACTTTATTTGTGGGTTAACGAAGCTATCATATATAAAGTTAAAGCAGCAAGGTGACTCAATTATAAAAGATTTTGGTAAAACAAAAACAAAATGAAATGATTAGTTTTCTAAATTAAGTAATATTTAAAAATAAGAATATTGAAAATTTCTTAAATTGAAATTGATTAAAGAATCCATTAAGAGTTGGTAAAAAATGCAACCTGTAATAAAAAAATTTTAGTTAATGAATGGGGGAAATCAACTAAAAATATGAAATGCAGATATGTTCAATTCATAAAGAAATGTGAGAATTGAAGAAAATGTGTTGGAGATACTAGAATAAGCAACATTTATAGATGAAGAAGCAGTGGGATAACCTATGTCTAAAGCCCGACTGCAGTGCTATCCAGTTTGATGGCGCAGACTATAATTTCAGTATAATTTTGATGATGACCGAAATCTTAAATGTGTTTAGTGAAGTGTGAGCAGGTTCTGAATGTTTTGCTCTAAGCATTTAAGTAAGCGCCTAGTTCTAAGGAGATGTTTTGTATGAGGCTACTACGAAATTTTAAATTTATTAATCTATCTAAATAGTGAACAGGTTCTTAAATGTATCTGGCTCAACAAAATCTGTTCAGAAATTCAAATCGAATCAGATTTTAAGACTCTGTAAACTATTTAAACGGATTAATATACCTAAATCTATAGTTCCTAAAGTACGGTTTACTTTTATTTTGCTTGCGAATACTCTTGCTCCCATGAATATATATA
>NC_068987.1:63254844-63256713 GCF_001194135.2 Octopus bimaculoides | reverse complement strand
ACATTCAACATATATATATATAGATAGATAGATAGATAGATAGATAGATAGATAGATAGATAGATAGATAGATAGATACCTTTACTTGTTTTAGTTATTGGATCGCGGCCATGCTGGGGCACCACTTTATAGACTAAATAGACTCGGGAACTTATTTTTTAAGCCTGGTACTTTATTCGACCAGATTCTTCTGCTCATCCTCTATGTTAGGGGATGCTAAAACAACCAACAACAGTGGTCAAGCGGTGGGTGGGGAAGTCAAACACACCACAAATGGTCACATACAGATAATATTTACATATGTATATATGTATATGTATGTATGTATGTAGGTAGGTAGGTAGGTAAGTAGGAGAGGCTTATTACACTTTCCATCTACCAAATCCATTCACATGGTTTTGGTCGGCCCGAGTAGAAGACATGCCCGAGGCGTCATGTAGAGCTAGGAAAGTAAATATTAATATGTATAATATGTGATATATGCTTTAATATAAACATATTATACATTACACTCTATATGTGTGAAACGCAGCGGGCTAGCAGAATCGTTACGGCACCCGGCAAAACGTTTACCGACATTTCCTCTGTCTTTACAGGCCGAGTTCAAATTCCACCGAGATCGACTTTGCCTTTCATTCTTTCTGGTTCGATAAAATAAGAACCAGTCGATCACTGGGGGTCGGTGTAATCGACTTACCCCTACTTCCAAGACTGTAGGCTTTGTACCAAACTTTGAAACCAGTTTTATTTATGCGTGTACATATAGTTAAAATAACTCTTTTTATATGTATCAAGAATGTTAAAATTGACAGAGTAAAGAACTCAATAACAGCATAGAGAATTTAATATTTGTAATGATCCTATTTAAACGAAATTTATAAACTACAAGTAATTTTTATTTGCCTGTCGTGGTACTTAAATGAGAATGAGATGTAAAGTGACAATGTTTTTGAGATTCCGGTTCGAATGACATGAATATTTTTGTTTCACTTTTGACACGTAATACTTAAATAGTGGAGGAGATATGATGTTGCTATGGGCTGGAAGTATGCAAGTAGCTAAATTTTTTTTTACTAAAACACAACCGGGACCCTAAGTAAGGCATGTGTAAAATTTGAATGAAATTGGTTGTGTAGTTCTGGAGTTTTAGGGATTCACACAGACACACACACGCACACGCACGGAGACACAGAGACACACAGACATACATTCTCAATTTTATATATATATATATAGATTATTACAGACTGTACACACTTCTAAGACAGGTATGTGTTATACATTTCGGACGCTAGCACGTAACATTGAATGTACATTTCTGTGTACATGTGTATGTATATATGTATGTATGTATGTATGCATGTATGTATGCATGTATGTATGTATGTATGTATGTATGTATGTATGTACCCACGTATACTTGTGTGTATGTATACATACGTACATACATAAACAAGTGTCTTATTCCAAAGTACTTCGAACCATTGAATAAAGTCGATAAAAATTATCAACTTTTATATCTATGCTTACTTATTTTGATACCCTGTGATGTAATAATAATAATAATAATAATAATAATAATAATGATGATGATGATGATGATGATGATGATGATGATGATGATGATGATGATGATGATGATGGTGATGATGATAATGATGATATTAATAATAATAATAATAATAATAATAATAATAATAATAATAATAATGATGATGATGATGATGATGACGATGATGATGATGATGATGATGATGATGATGATGATAATAATAATAATAATAATAATAATGATGATGATGATGATGATGATGATGGTATTAATAATAATAATAATAATAATAATAATAATAATGATGATGATGATGA
>NC_068987.1:63252332-63254118 GCF_001194135.2 Octopus bimaculoides | reverse complement strand
TATATATATATATATATATATATCTGTATGAGTGTGTGTTTTTCTTTCATATCTTTAACAACAACATCTTTAGTTTCTACAAGCTGGGCGATTCCGTCATCAAAAGCAATATAATATTACAATAAATTTATAAATCTTCACCAAATAAAATGATTGTACGCCGTAAAAATAACACCCTAACATGCTGCACATTTTATACATCAATCGCTATTTCCAAAAGTCAAATGTTATTTCTTGGGAGATTTTTACGCCAAATTTCTTGTAATTTTTCATTTTTATTTTTAATTTTATTTTATTTTTTCATATCTAGTACTCTATCTATCTTTGTCTTTATTTCTGTAATATTTTTTCAGTCTTAAAAAAGAAATAGATGAAACATCGCATCGTTTCGTATGCGTACAGATGTAAGGCAAAATTAAGAGGACTCTACATGTAAAGTTTAATATTTCATTGCCTTTTTATATAATAATGAAAAGGTTTCCATCTGCGAAAATGGTAATATACCCTATATGCTTGTCTTGACCTGCAACATTTGTATAGTATTGATATACATAACAATAAATTGAATGTATTATTAAATAAATTTTAACAAGAGAGAAAGAAAATCCATACTACACAGCACCGAAAATCTCCCTAAAATTATAATACGGCGAAAACTGCAATATTTTCACTGACCCACTGGTGAAATCGTCTGGTCTTCTGACTCCAAAGAATTGGTTTCATATCAATACTTCTTCCTTGTAAATTACCAAAATCAAATCGTTATGTACAAGTACACCACTGGTTTTTCATTATCATTGGTTTTAAAGACAACACGGTTAACCTTTTTACCAGACCGTCTGCGGTCACTTTAATATTTTGATTCTTTGCTTCTTAAGATCATGAGCAATAGATGAACCGATGCGTTAGATATCACAAAGCTTTCGTACGGAAACACCCGTGTCCATTTTTTTTTTCAACAGTTCTACTTTATCTTAGATCGATATGGATTGGTGTTTAAATTTAACACTACTACTGACGCACTCAGTTCTCTTATCCGTAGTAGCCATAGATAAGGGTAAATTTAAGCTGAAGAAGCAGAATTTTGATATCGCCACTAACAAGTGCAGTGCAAATATTGCTTGTAAACAGACGGTATATGCAACGCCGTGATCGTGCAATGAACGAGGGTGGCGGCCAGTTCTCCCTTAATTTATCCAGATTATATGAGGTGCCGAGTAACTTATTAATAGTGGTTAGCATGCATAAATAAAAGTAATAAGACATAGCAAACATTTTAAAATATAAAGTATATAAAATATTTTTGTACACAGAAAGGAGACATTTAACAGGATTCCTAACCACTGGTAATAAATTATATTAATTCATTACCCTCATATTACGATAGTAATATGTATTTATAATTCCGAGGCTATATAGAATACAGTTTTAAATTTGTTTATTTACTAAGTTCGAATCCATAATGGAGAAAGATGTAGCTGTCTTGCGCACGTGTTTTCGGTACGTATTTGCAAATGCATAACTATTCATTAATTAACGATCCTGGTGACGATTTACAGATTCCAAATTAGTTTATTTGGCAATTAATAGAGAAACTCGAGTTCGGGATTAACTAATTCATTTTTTGTTCGTTTTGGCGTTATAACAGCGTGCCTCGTGAATTTTTTTTTTTTTTTCGTGGTTTGGGTTTTAACTGCCCTCTCTAGCATGTAAGGAATCCTGTCAAAAGTCTTCTCTCTGTGTCAAAAAAAATATTTTATACACTTTATATATACATATGTATATA
>NC_068987.1:63251072-63252069 GCF_001194135.2 Octopus bimaculoides | reverse complement strand
TATATATATATACATACATATATACATATATATCTATATACACACACACACACACACACACACACATACACAAACATATATGATTTACGTTTATATATTCGTTTTGCAAGATTCTTGATGTGAAATCGTGTGTTGAAACAGTTATTGTTGTATTTGGAGATGGTCATGTTGCCAGTTTAGCCAATAAAAACACACGCACTATATATTTGGTGTTAATTTGCTTCAGCTTTATATTACATTAATCGTATTTCGGCCAGAGTTCTTTCGTCACACTTCTGTGACCTCACCAGTGGTCCTTTGCTTTCTTCTTTCTTATTTGTGTATCTTCCTTACTAACGATCAGCCATTTTGTATTTTGTATTCCTATTGTATGTGTCTTTATTTGCGTATGCGTATACTCCTATGTGTGTCTATGTTTAGTTAGTGCGTGTGGGGGAAGTGCCTGTATTATCTGTATCCCCTATTTATGCTCGTTCGTTTTATTTGCTTTTATTTATTTTGTTAATGTGCTTATACCTACTTAATGTTTTTTTTATTCTTTCTTTTTTGTTTTGTTTTGTTTTTTTTTTGTTTTTTTGCTTTGCAGTGCTTATCTCCTGTACCCACTATACATCCTGCGACCTGGGAAAGCCTACTTTTTTCTATCGAGGGCTTATATGCCCAATTATTTAGACTATTTTCCTTAGTCATTGCACGGCGATCGCTATAAGCTTTAAGCCTATATAAATACCATTATTATTATTTACAAAATTGTAAAACTCTGCACCGTATAGCAAAACCATTTGCACCGTAATATATATATATATATATATATAAACAAAAGTAAATGAGTATATGCATATATACGTACAGGTATGTGCATACCGACATCCAC
Organism: Octopus bimaculoides; assembly: GCF_001194135.2. NCBI lineage: Eukaryota > Metazoa > Mollusca > Cephalopoda > Octopoda > Octopodidae > Octopus > Octopus bimaculoides. The sequence goes on along the minus strand of NC_068987.1, from coordinate 63,251,195 downwards.
CTGTATGTATAGGTGCATATCTGGGTACAGGACATTGCACACAAACGTAGACGAGAACACACGAGCCACATAGAGAACATTCTACTTCTTCAGCTACCCACGTTTTAACACCGGCGTTTCGAC
>NC_068987.1:63248889-63250643 GCF_001194135.2 Octopus bimaculoides | reverse complement strand
CCTGTACCCACTATACATCCTGCGACCTGGGAAAGCCTACTTTTTTCTATCGAGGGCTTATATGCCCAATTATTTAGACTATTTTCCTTAGTCATTGCACGGCGATCGCTATAAGCTTTAAGCCTATATAAATACCATTATTATTATTTACAAAATTGTAAAACTCTGCACCGTATAGCAAAACCATTTGCACCGTAATATATATATATATATATATATATGGGGTACCCAAAACAAACTGGAATTTTGCAATATTATTTTATTCACTTAGTTTTACATGTTTACACTTTTATCGCCTTCAATGTATTCTCCCTTTGAAGCAATGCATTGGTCCAGATGTGTTTTTTCACTGTTCGAAGCAATGCTGGAACTCTTGCAGAATGATGTCTTTTAATGCCTCCGTTGTTTTTTCTTCACCTCTTTCACATCTGTAAATTTCGTAGCACCAGCGTTCGTCACCAGTGATGACCTTTGAAAAAAGGTCCGGATCAATTTCCAACTGTTTTTTCAGTTCACAACACGCATTCAGTCGTGACTGCTTTTTGATTTTCTGTGAGCAAGCGAGGCACAAATTTTGCTGCAAGTCTTTTCATTCGCAATTCCTCGCTCAGAATTCGTTGGCAGGAGCTCCAGGATACGCCAGTCATATCAACAAGTTTGTCAATTAAGTGATAGTCCTTATTCGTTTTGGAGGTCGACAGACGCTCTAAACGTGGTTGGATTTCAAGCGACAAGTGACCATTCCTAAAGCGTGAAAACCACTCATGAACTTGTGTTTTTCTCATTGTAGCGTCCTTGTAAGCTATTTGAAGCATGGCTTTGAAGCCGCCGTTTTCCGGAGCAGAAAACAGGATTTCAAGGAAGCACGCTGTTCCTTCGTTTCAGCCATGGAAAAAATCGATGAACAGGAGATAAAGTACTGCAAAGCAAAGATGCATCACGTGGCAGTAAGACTACACTCGATGACGCCGGTTGGCATACTGATGCCTGAGGATCGCATCAAGTGGCTTCTAGCGGTGGAAGAAAACCAAGAGGAGAGTGCTTATTTATTCACATCCAAAACGTTTTTATTAAAAAGTTTTCTACAGCATATATAACAGTGACCAACATATGTTTCTACTGCAGCAACTACACATTGCTCTGTATGCAATTATGCATCCTAGTCGCTGTAATTCCATCAAGGGTCCATCACTTATGACGTTAGTATTCAATTAAAGGTGATATAGTTACTTTTTAAATCGAATTGAATTCTGAATCACCTTTACTGGTATATAACAATGAAGGTCAATCGTGCCTTCAAATCAGGACATCCGAAAAAGTGAATGGACTATAGAGATATCATTACAAATTTCCATATATTATGACATGTATTCTATATCATTTTAGAAATTGGATAACATTGTTTGGTACAAATGATATCGTCTGTTTACGAAACAATTGTAAAGTCAATTTTACTTCTTTCCTCATATAAATTATTACTTTTATCATTCTCTTTTGGGGCTTATACAAAGCTCACTGGATCTTATCTTGGAGTTGTATAATCTTCCTTTTAGTATCAATTGATATCTTACGGATCTCTTTTTGATCTTGGAATACTATGCTAGCCATGATCCTGCATGATGAGCTAATGAAATGACAGCCAGAATAATAATTATCCCTCAATCTATCCTCCTATCTCTACATATAGGCACACAGACACACATTCACACATACACACACACACACACACACACACACACACACACACACACACA
>NC_068987.1:63246207-63248418 GCF_001194135.2 Octopus bimaculoides | reverse complement strand
TATATATATATATATATATATATATATATATATATATATATATATATATATATATGTATGTATGTATGTATGTATGGATGGATGGATGTATATATATATAGATATATATATAAGCCGAGGTAATTGGCGTTATCTGGATGTTGAATAAGTGTAAACATTTTCAGGATGTTTTTATTTATTGACCTAAATTATTTTCTTAAAGGAGGACTTTATATACTTCTCTTTTTATGTAGCTATATCACCATATAAATTTTATTGCAATGCTGATACATTTAACTTTATTCCAGGTTTTATTCGTCAGAGACAAATGACAACCGGCCAAACGGTGGACCTGTTCCTGAATGCAATAATTTGGGGTCTTCTTTTACACAAGACTTGTATCTTCAAATGGAGTCATTTGGAAACTGGATTTGCTTGATGTGGTGGGGGGATGTGCTTGCGCGTTTATTTCATGCATTATAAAACTTAGTCGGCCGATTCATAAAGTTTAAAATTTTAATTATAGAATAGGTTAAAAGGAAAGGATTATATTGTATTTGAAACAGTCCACCAATATCTCGGAAATATGATTTTGAAATTAGGAGTTTTAAGATATATACTATCTACACATTGTCGTCTAAGTGGGATATGTGATAAAGTGTTTGTGTGTGCGCGCGCGCTATCTGTGTGTTTGTGTGTGTGCGCGCGCGCGCTATCTGTGTCTTTGTGTGTGTGTGTGTGTGTGTGTGTGTGTGTACATGTGTGCATGTTTGTAATAGTATGTCATATACAGATTGACAAGAGATAGCCGCACAAACTCAGTGTATCGGACAAAATCATTTTGCTCTATCTAATACCATACAATTTACGTCATCTTATGCCACCAATATCAACCTAACAATTTTGTTCTTTCTGAGATCGATAAAAAATAATGTACTTGGCAATGTAGTGGCAGTCAATATATCTGACTGGATTAGAAACTTGAAGGAAGACAGTGTCCAAGCGGGCTGCTGTCCAATGACTGAATCTTGTATAAGAATAAAAGAATGATTTCATTAAGGGAACATAACTTTGTATATGTAGTCAACAAATCAACATCCACGTTGTAGCTAGTTATCCACTAAGTCTTTGACCACCTCTCACTGCTATCGATGAAAAGAAAGATTCTATATATTGTTACTTCAAGTAACATAACATCATTCCATGTAAGCTCAATAAGTCCGTCTGGCAAACGTCCTGATCAACACAAATTCGACACCACTTAGTATTTGGGTTTACTCCTCCTTCAGTAAATGTTCCGTTGTTTTTCTGCAATTTGTATTAAATTAATAATCTCAGTTTAGGATTTTCAAAGTTGTTATATTTCTTTAAGCAAGAATGTTTTGGAAGGTTCTAAATGGTAGAGTCGAAGGATGTCATTTTTGCGATTGTCTAAATTTTACGTTAAGTATGTGGACGCCTGTAAGTATCCACATATTTATACATATACATCTATACACGTGCATACATACATACACACACACATACATACATACATACATACATACATACATACATACATACATACATACATACATAGAAATATTCGGTTTCACGGAGAAAGCGCAAAAGAAACTTACATGGATTCTCTAAATCCAATCTATCAGTGGCACAGTGAAGATCTACAAGACATTTCAAAAATTTTACAACTGTGATTCTTATGTCAATAGGTGCATTGGCAGTTCAACTAACACACCAACTCAACCACATATTTACAAACACCGGGAACTCTCTTAACTCAAAATGGCATGTCGCTTTGTTAGCAACCGGATTGAACCCTTTCAAGAATTTAAATATAACTGAAGGAAAAATTGTACATACAAGTATACATATACGCCTACACAAGTCATACATACATAAAAACGATTTTTGCGCGCGCATCGTAATGTGTGATCTATAATCCTTGAAATTGCGATTAATATTTCATGATTAACTTCCTGTTATATGAGCAGAGAACATGTGTGAACTAAATTCAAAGGCGTGTGTGAGCGGTGTCTCAATGCTGGCTATACTAGTTCAATTCCTAGTGGAGTTTATCGTCTACTTCCGTCAAACCCTAATCCTTGTAATGAATCACAAGTAGGCATTTGCATGAAATTAATAACCTAATTTTGCTATGCTTTTTTTTATCATATTTGTTTTTCCGTAATTCCTTATTAAAAATTTCTGCTTCTTAGTTTTTCAATCTTGAAT
>NC_068987.1:63237187-63240470 GCF_001194135.2 Octopus bimaculoides | reverse complement strand
GGTGAATAAATTGTCGTCTAAATTACGCAAAAACGAAAATAACACTAATATCTCATTTTAACAAATATATTTACGAAAATTACATAAAAATATCTTGAAATACTGAACAGTAAATTTATTCAATAAAATCGCCATTGGCTTCAGCCACAGCCTCCAGACGACTTCGGAATCTCCTGCAACTCTTCTGGACGGGCTCCTTGTTTAAGTTAGTGAATGCTGCCATAATTCTTGCCTTCATTTCATTTCTGGTATTACAAGGAGTTTTGTTGATCTCTCGCTCAACTGCGCTCCACACATAATAATCAAGGATGTTGCAGGGGTTCCCGTCTAGGGAGTTAGGTGGCCAGATGTTAGGGGTGATGTGGTTGCAGAAATTGTCTGACAGCCATGACTGGGTTCCCCTGCATGTTGCAGAGTCCTGTTGCCAGACAGGGTCTTCCAGCAGCTGCCCTCTTGACCCAGGGCAGTGCTAATTCCTCCAGGCACTTGACGTAAGCCTCTGTGTTGAGTCTGAGGCTGTGTTGGAAGATGAATGGAGGCATAACGTCGCCATCACTAGTGATCACTCCAGACACTATTATGTTGACTGGATGTTTGATTTTTATTACTCTTGGTACATGTCATCAGATTGCACTGTCCTCAGATTGACACCCAAAGACTCAGAAATGTTCGTATTGGAGATTCCGGCACGAATGCTCGGCAGTATAGCATGTTGTTTTCAAATTTCTGGCAGCGTGAATTGCGTCATGGTGCTGTTTTTTTCACAGATGGTGCACATCTGACCCTACTATACTGTGTAGTCGACAAAATCAAAAGCAAACAATGCGCATGTGCGAAATTAAAAATATAAGATGGCGATAATTTACCCATCGCACCCTGTATATATATTGATTCGTACATGAAACTAAAATAGAGAGTTTCAAAATATACTATGACAATTATTTGAACATATGATTATATGAAGTGTAAAAATTCAATAAGAAATGGAAAAAGAAAAATACAATCTGAAATTAACAGAAAATATTAAACGGTTGATGAAGAAAAAAAATTAATGATAATAAAATACAGCCAACATAAAACGTTTTCTTTGTAAACATTTTAAACATGAAAGTTATAGTGAAACCACATACATATTGAAATAAGATCAAATTAAGCGAAAAAAGCATATGTAAAAACAATAAAATAATTAAATATAGCCCCGAATATTTATATCTTATTCATATTTGATAATATTTTCGCTATGTATCTATTTATTTATCGCCTAGCCTAAAATATCTGGATCAGACTTGCTTGACGTACATATTAACCCCCGCTTGTCTTTCCTTCTCAGCTATCGTCTTTCATCTTCCATCTTAAATCTATTGATAGCGTAACATGACGACAATTATGCATGAATACCCCGTAAATGAAAGCTATGTTATGAAATGGGTTTGTCGTTGTTTTGCTTTTATCTTTTTATTCGTTTTTTGTTTCATGTCTTGTTTGCTTGCATTTTTTTCTGCTGCATTCTTAGGGTGGGATATCGTAGAGAAGTGGTCGGTAATTCCTGTCTGTTGTTTATTGGCGTTGGTGGAGGGGGTAATGTTTGCGTTTGTTGTTGTTGTTGTTGTCTTCGTCGTCGTCGTCGTTGTTGTTGTTGTTCTTGCTGTCGTTATTAAGGACATATTAAGTGCAGGGGGTTCTTTTATTACATTTCCTTTCATTTCAATTTATTGTTTTAGAGTTTTGGTTTATGCTGTTTTTTTTTATCGTTGCTGTTGTGTGGTGTTATAAAGAAACAAATTGGCAGGTTCGTTGCGGCATTAAATTATGAAATACTGCTCTGCAGTATTTATTCCAGTTCTTTCTTCTCCTGAGTTCAAATCCCTCTGAGGTCAACTTGCCTTTCATTCTATAGGGTCGATAAAATGAGTCCCAGTTTAAGAGCGAGGGATTATCAACAGTGTTAAAACCTTGGACGCGATGCATTATGGAATGGGTCCCCAAGCACCAGGTTGCGGATCAAAACTTCGCTGCTGATCATTTGGTACCGGGCCGCAAAGAAATAATAATTTTTAAAATTTTATCTGTTTTATTTACTATCGCAGTTTGCTATGTGTTTTGCATTATATATGTTATAGACAGGCAGGCCAACAATCACGCACAAAATAGGCTCAATTCGCTCCGGAATTATCAAAAATATGCTTCAATTTTTCTAAAGTGGAATAAAATAAAATAATGATGAAAACATACGTACTTGTACATGAGGGATAAAATGAAAAATAATAATAATAATAATAATAATAATAATAATAATAATAATAATAATAATAATAATAATAATAATAATAATAATAATAATAATATATTGTTGGGTCGTTGGGAACAATATCAGAAGGCATCAAGAGGAATATAAAGGAAATTAGAAGAGAGTGCCCAGTAGAACTGTTGCAAAAAGTTTGACTCCTTGGTACGACCAGAATAATCAGGAAAGTATTAGATAGCTGAAAAGAACAAATAGCATGGTACCGTAAGCTGCAGGTAGCAAGCTACCTACGCATGTAAGACTCCAGGAGCTCCAACAAAACCTGTGATAAAGAGAAATAATATGAATAATAAGAATAATGTAATATAAATAAAATGTCCAAATGTGTATAGATATTCATATATCTATCTATCTATATATATATATATATATATATATGTATGTATGTATGTATGTATGTATGTATATATGTATGTATTATATATTCATAAACGTATGTACGTATGTATATACTTTATCAATACAACATACTTATTGTATGTGTTTCTAAAGAGCTGGGGGCTCCTGTTACCTTCCTTGAAAATCCATTTATTAATGTTTTGTGTTAAAAAATAATATACGAATAACACAGACCCAAGTGAACGAAATCGCCCCAAAAGTAACTGCTATAGCGAATTAAACGTATTTCACCGTCCTTGCAGCTTCTCAATATCACGTATTTCTGTCATTTTCGAAGCCGCAACAACGGTGAAATATGTATTTGTTTCTCTCACCCTCACTTCTGGAGCGGTTTTGTTTCGCCCAGCTCTGAAGTATATTGTATTTTTAACATAGTACGTCGATAGAGTGATTTTTTCTCAAATGAAAACTGCTGACCCTTGCTTTTGAACAACATGCATACATTGATAAATTTTTTACTATATAGCTGCTTCGATCTCGTAATTCAAATGTGTGTGTGTGGGGGGGGTGTATGTGTGTGTGTGTGTGTGCATACATATATACATACATATATACATACATATATATATATATATATAT
>NC_068987.1:63232283-63236997 GCF_001194135.2 Octopus bimaculoides | reverse complement strand
TATAGATAGATAGATAGATAGTTGAAATTTATAGAAAAAGAAAAGACAAAGACATGTATATGAACAACAAGCAAGTATTAGTTTGACGCTCGGGAAACATGAAAAAGTCTTTTACGTTTCGAGCCTACGCTCTTCGACAGAAAGGAATAAAAGGACAGAAAAGAATAAACGAAAATGAGAAAAACGTGTAGAGTTCAGTGGTCTTTTTACATAAAGACTGAGTCTCTACAGCAAGAAGGCATTTGATTATTGTTCTGCTCGGTCAGAGCTTGTAAAACAGTCACGCAACGAAGAATTCTCATTATTGCCTCTTGACCTGTAATACATCACAGCCAGATCTTGAAATCACGCATTACCGCCTGAAACTTAAAAGATATTTAGAATAATATAGCATGCGGCGTCAATGGATACTTGATACTGATGCAGCTCAAAAAAGCTGAAATACATATTCAACAATGTGACTGTTGCTGCTAGACGAATTTCGTCTAGCTCGGTATTTCTAAACACTATACATCTACAAGAGTTGCTTTCTCGAATCTAATACTGTAGTTTAGGAGGCTTTCAGCATTATATCTATATTTCAGTATGATATAAGGATCGCTAATTTAAAATAATATTCCTTCCGTAGCAAATAATGAATATGTGTGTGTGTATACATTCTGCCAAATTACAAATATAAATTGTTCGTACATTAGTGTTCTTTTGCTGGACAAACAAGTAGTTTGATCGTTGTTAGATTGGCAGCATGAATTATCTGTCCATAAAAATTATCATTGTATATTTATCTCGTGACCGATCCGGTCAACATGAGTAAGTAACCAGCTTACAATGATCTACCAACACCTTCTCATAACATCTAGGTACATAGCTTTGATATAAATAGATTTGTCATTTCTTGCTTCCCTTTCTTTTGTTATTATTTTTGGTATTGTTATTCTTCACTTCTATCTCGAAGGTCTTATCTGTTTGTAATAAACTAACCCATCGTCACTTTAAAATCCTCTGAGTTCGAACGTTAATTCACAGATTACCCTATTGCCTAATATTGAACCCTTTCTATAACATATGCAGTTTCAATTTTGCAGCTTCCTTCTCTTCTTTCTACTGCCTCATTTTCCTTTTCATTTAAATTTTGCACGTTACTTTCTCCTCTGACCCCATTTAAAATTGTCTTTTACAGCCATAGATAGAGCTAAAACTTTGTTGACCATGTGAATACTTACATCCGCATGTGTATGTATAAATATAATTACCAATGTAATAGAATAAACTTGTCTCTTAAGTTCTATATTATAGCAACTAAACATTAACTTGCGGTATTTTTATTAACTAAATTAACGTTAATTAACTTACGGTCATTCAATTGTTTTGATTTACAACAGTGAACTGTGCGTGAAGCTTGATATAACACGATTCTTTTAGATACACGTTTGCTATATACTTACATATATACATTAATACTTACATATATAATAGCTATGTACATACATATACCATTTTTCATGTAATTGTGCGTGAAACAGTCACAAACTATTATGACATTGCTTCTCTCTTTCAAAGCAACAACAGAAACAACATTAGCAAAACATAGATGTTGCAATTCTCACCATCTCCATCACCACAAGCAACAACAAAAGCAACGACACCACCAACTGCAAATAACAACAACAACAACGATTTCTGTCGTTGTCACAAGAGTGGTGGATGGGAGACGTTACAACGACACATTGCAAACAATAATAGTTTCACATTTTGGCACAAGGCCAGTGAGGGGTAAGTCGGTTACAAGGAATAAGTCGATTACATCGATCCAGTGTTCAACTGGTACTTTCTATCGACACCGAAAGGGAGAAAGGCAAAGTCGACCTCGGCGGAATTTGAACGCAGAACGTAAAGACGAACAAGATGCAGCTAAGCATTTTGCCCGGTGGGCTAAGCATTCTGCCATCTCGCTGATCTAATAATAATAATAATAATAATAATAATAATAATAATAATAATAATAATAATAATAATAATAATAATAATAATAATAATAAATACAGTAAACATAAGAGCACCACAGCAAACCACAGCACATACCCAAGGCGCACAGAGCTGCGCTCGGTAGTGAAGTGAAAGCACGTTATAAAAATAAAACTACTGAATAATAATAATAATAATAATAATAATAATAATAATAATAATAATAATAATAATAATAATAATAATAATAATAATAATAATAATAATAATAATAATGGTTTCAAATTTTGACACAAGGCCAGAAATTTCAAGGGAGAGAGTAAGTCGATTACATAAATCCCAATACTCAACTGGTATTTAATTTATCGACCCCAAAAGGATGAAAGGCAAAGTCGACCTCGGCGGAATTTCAACTCAGAACGTAAAGACGGACGAAATACCGCCAAGCATTTTCTCCGGCGTGCTAACGATTCTGCCAGTTTGCTGCAATAATAGATGATAACATGAGACTGAAAAAGAAATTCCTTAAAAATCTTCCCCGTCTGTGAAGATATGTCGGGTTTTTGTTTTTTATTTTATTTATTTATTTATTTGTATTATCTAACATAATTTCAAGGGGTTACGGTCATTTGCCAGTATAAGTCAGTGCTTTTACAAACTATGATGTGCACTCTGCTCTGACTCCCTTTTTCCTACATCCACCATTGATCAGACAGCAAGATATGTGATAGCGAGGGGCGGTTGATTGATTGATGAAGAAAATGTTGATTTGAACTAAATTTTTGCTGAGTAAATCAACTTTCAGAAGACAAACAAGAAAGAAAAACGACAAAACAGGTTCAAAGTTACAAGGTTATTTAATTGACGTCATACAACTGAATCCAAGGCCCCATCTTACCTCCAACACACTCCCGTTTTTTTTTTTTTGGTTTTTTTTTCTTTCATTTGTCCTTTTCGAAGATTTTGATTCAACCTGAGAAAGGGTTAATTTTTGTGTTTTTACTTCAAGGAAAGTGTGTCTCTGAAAAACGTAAGAAACATTGAACCGGATTGGGTTTTCTTTTGCTATTGATGGTACTTAAATACGTTATATATGTCACTCATGGCTCTTTATTGTGCTCATATTCAGTCATTGTCTTGTGTTCTGTGGTTGATCTTTTGTCATCAACATCACCTATCGTCTAGAACTTGCGTCTGTGCCAGGCACGATGAAGTGTGCACCACATATCCAGTTCTATTTGTCATTGTCCTAAATTAATCAGTAGTCACAGCTACTATTGATCTCAGGGCCTTTCCGGAGTTGTGTACTGCTGTCAGTGCAGAAAATTGCTACGAGACTGATTCAGAGAAAAATATCCATCTGCTACACATGTGAATGTAAGAGTCACTTTGGTGTTTTCTCTCTGGAGACAATTGTAAGACAGTGGCTAACAGCAAAGGCTGCAACAACGGTAACTAGTCACATAAGTAGCTGTTCTGGATGAATCACAGGCTACAGATACGGAAACGACAAAAGCCATCGATACGCCCTCAGATGCAAGAGCAGACGAATAGGAAGCCAGTTAGGAGACCACCGAGCTGGAAGTTGAGAACCAATGAAACGAACCTACAAATCCTCCCTGTAGTTCTATCCTCATCGTCTTGTGTGGATGGGGATAAAATAGAGACTGGATAAGAGATGAATATCGTTGGTGACTGAGTTAGAGATGTATTTCCTTTTGTCACGTAGGTCTGCCAAGTAGTCTTTTTTTCCGACTGATAATCTGTCTAGAGCCTGAGATTTTATTCTTTATAGCTCAATAAAATATGTATTGCACAGGGAGACGCGTTTACCCACAAGGAACCATTCAATTTTACAGTAATCCAGCGGAAAAGTCTCGCCTACACAATTCAATACCAAACCTGGAAAATAACAATCCAGTGTTAGAGACTTCGAAAATGCATATTCTAATGAAGACTATATTGGCAGTTTATGAAAGATTAAACAATTATGACTAAAAAAACCTAAGTTCTTTTCCAGTTTGACTGGTCAAATAGCAATACTTACGGACACTTTTAGATCAACCAGATATCAGAACGAGAAATGGACAATGGTCGAAACCGTAAGATTGGCTTCTTCATAGTTAGGTTGTGCTACTCACGTGTATGAGAGTAGGATACTTTGTTTAATCTCTTGTTACCTTAAATTTATCTAATTAATTTAAAGGAATCCGTCTTCTACGAGAATTGCCTGGCTGAGATGACAGATATGTGTTATGGACACAAATTCATCGTAAAGCAGTCGTTCTATAATTAAGCTCAATTGATAAATATATTCATGTTCGAATCTACCAGAACTAATTCAGAATAAATATGCACGTCACCGTTTTGATCTTCGATTCTGATCACCGTGGGTATGAGCGAGTTATTATCGGTTGCCAGATATCAGCACGGATCAGCGAACAGCTTGTCCGCTGAAGTTATAAAATGTAACATGTTATAAACAGACACACCAGTTCTTCTTGGATTACTTCTGGCTGACGAGATACAAAAATGTCGAAACACCGGTGTCCCAGAATCCTTTGTGTTAATGATTCCAATTTGTTATTAACACGCATTCATCGTAAATGACATGATGCCCTCCTCTGACGAATAGATAGATAGATAGATAGATAGATAGATAGATAGATAGATAGATAGATAGATAGATAGATATACATACATACATTTACATATATAAACATATATATGTGTGTGTGTGTGTGTGTGT
>NC_068987.1:63226956-63231714 GCF_001194135.2 Octopus bimaculoides | reverse complement strand
ACATATGTATATATATAAATATATATGCGCATATGTATGTAAGTATACACACACACACACACACACACACACATATATATATATGTGTGTAATTTCATATATGTTATTTCATTTCATTCATATGGCGTGGGCTGATCCAGCATATTCGTTGTTTTGTAATGTCCTTCTCTCGTTGCCCTGGCGGCAATAAAAAAAATCATGTGCTTTGTGTGGAATTGTGCTTATGATCTCTATATATTCAGCTCTATTGTGACAGTTGTTTCGTTATTTCTGGTGGCGGGGGTTATGTTTTGCTGGGCAGAATATGTGTAATGTGAATTAAGTTACTTTGATGGTTGTTGATAGTATATCGTATGTGCTGAGCGAGTAGTGTCAGCGGTGATCCTTTAGAGTATATATATGTTGCATGGTTTGTGTTGTATCTGTCGTTGGGTAGCATTTTTATTGCAGAGTATGATCTGTTTGAGGTGGTGGTAGTGGTATGAGGGATGTGTTTGCTATCGGGTGTCGTTTACGTAAGAGTATGCATTGTCCGAGTTATGTAGAAAGTATACTATGTATGTCGTGCTAAGCTGTGCTAATCACTGAAAAGTGACACGCGTAGAATGTGGCTGTGTCTAATACAGATACATTTTGGAACGTGTGCAGAATTGCGAGCTTTGGTATGTGTTCAAATTATTACTGGTATAGTTGTTGTTTTTTTTGTGGAGGCGCGTGGCTTAGTGGTTAGGGTGTCAGCATCATGATCATAAGATTGTGGTTTCGATTCCTGGCCCGGCGACGCGTTGTGTTCTTGAGCAAAGCACTTCATTTCACGTTGCTCCAGTCCACTCAGCTGGCAAAAATGAGTAACACTGTGATGGACTGGTGTCCCGTCCAGCGGGGGAACACATACGCCATTGAAACCGGGAAACTAGGCCCATGAGCCTGGCTAGGCTTTAAAAGGGCGCATTTATATTTTTATTTATAGGTCTTTTTACATTTTTTAAAACTAAAAACCTTGCATATTTCAGTTTCAAGTACTAGCAGAGAAACTATCAAAGTACAACGATCTTGTACTTTGATAGGATTTTTTTTTACCTCTTATTTCGAAGCAAAGTTCTCCCTAAGCTGTGCATTTGTGCGTGCACCCACATATTTTAGATCTAGCGCACAAAGGAAAAAATGAGTGCACACTAGATTTTCCCCATAAAATCAATTTTTTCTTTCAGTTGAAGACATTAATCGGATAATTTCATAAAATCTTAACCAACACACCCTTGAAAATGGTGAACATTTATTTAGTTGGTCAATATAGCATCTGAGTGGTGGTTACTTGCGTGGATGTACGCGTATTTTGCAAAGAAAGACAAAATTTGCGCGCAAGCAAATTTCTGCTCACATTCAGAGCAAAACCTCAGAGTGAACATTGCTCAGATGTGAACATTGCTTTTTTTCTTGCAGAATATGATGTGTGAGGAGGTGATGGTGGTGGTATGAAGGATGTTTTTGCTATCGGTTGTCGTTTGCTATCGGGGCTCCTCCATAATTATATCCAGTTTTTGTTTGTTTGTTTGTTATTTTCTTTTTTTGCCTAGATATCATTAACATGATAAGCATATCCCAGATTATTATCTGGGATATTACATTTTTTAGATCACTTCTTAACTTTCGCGCCAAAGTGGGTATCAGAAGAATCATTAGTGCGTAGGGCAAAACACCATCTGATATTTCGTTCAGTCTCTACTTTTTGAGTCCGAATCCTGTGAGATCAACTTTGCCCTTCATTCTTGCAGGGTCGATAAAATATAATACATTTCAAGTATTGAGGTCGATTTGATCGATTAACCACTTTTCCCTAACGTTTATTACAGAGACCTGATAGGCACGATAGGTAGAGCGTCGAACAAAATGCCTTGCGGCATTTAGTTACGCTCTTTACTTTCTTGGTTCAAATCTTGCTGAGGTTAACAATGTCTTTCAGCTTTTTGGGGTCAACAAATAAATTACCTGCCAAGTAGTGGGGGGGGGGGCATTTGACTGAGTAACTCCTTCCTAAATTCTTGGCCTGTGAATAACAGCGGATTGGAAGAACTGTCAAAGCGTCTTACAAAATATATGGCGGTATTTTTCGTTCTTTACGTTCTGAATTCAAATCCCGCTGAGGTCAACATTGGTTTTTCATCCTTTCGCCGTCGATAAGATAAAACACCAGTTAAGTAATGGTGTCTACTAAACTCTTCTCCAAAATTTCAGGCCCTGTACCTATGCTAAAAACAATTTGTGGTCCCTGAATTGACGGAATCATTAGAGCGTCGGATAAAATGTTTTTTGCACCACTTCTTCCAGCTATTTACGTTCTGAATCCAAATCCCTCCGTAGGACTTCCATTACTCCGAGGTTGACTATATAATAGAACTAATCGTATTAACCATTCAGCCAACTGCCATCTCATCCTTTCTACTACAGGCACAAGACCAGACATCTTGAGGGAGAGGGTCTACATTGACCCCAGCAGTCAACTGGTACTTATTTTATCGATCCCGAAAGGGCGAAAGACAAAGACGACCTCTGAGGTATTTCTCAGTTTTCTCAATTTCCACTGTACCATCGAATAATATCGAAAAGTTTATGATTTTATTCTGTTTTATTCTGTCCTCTGCAGTCATACCAAGTCTTCTTGCCTCTATAGTACTATCTGTCTTTAAGGCGAAATCCCACAAAATCGATTAGCATTCACCATGACAACCTCTAACACTAACAGTATACCCATCATGACTATCCGTCTGATAAGGGTACACCAGGACCGTGCATCATAACCATATGTGCGCGACATGGTGACATTATCAAGATAAACAGCGCATGACTTTGCAGGTGGAGCCCAGTTAGAATTTTCTTCAGATCGAGTAGCCCAGCCCGCTCAAAAGGTCCCTGAATAAGGGTTGTGTAAGGATGTTGACTGAAACACCCATGTTTCCAAGGGTGAATTATCTAAACTCCAAAGAATTCCTCTCAGCACATGCCTATGATGCTCCCTCACTACCTCTGCTCGTGATGAAAGATGCACGTATCGTCAGCCACTAAGGGACATGCTCAGGTGGTTAAGGTCAAACAACTGACAAGCAAACCTGTAGTATTGAACAGAATATTTGCTGTAGCCCATCATGATCATTATTATTATTATTATTATTATTATTATTATTATTATTATTATTATGTCGGCGAGCAGGTAGAATCGTTAGCACGCTGGATGAAATGCTTAGCGGTATTTCGCTCGTCGCTACGTTCTGAGTTCAAATTTCCCCGAGGTTGACTTTGCCTTTCATCCTTCTGGGATCGATAAATTAAGTTCCAGTCAAGTTTTGGGGTCGATATAATCGACTGTCCCCACAAATTTCAGGACTTGTGCCTATAGTAGAAAGGAGTATTAATATTATTATTATGTTTTTTTTTCTTCTTTCTTCAAATGTTCTTCCATTTCTCGCCGAGTGTTTTCCGTACACCTAGGGCAGAGAAGCTTATTGTATGCATTCCCATTTTACACACGCAAATTCACAGGTAAAATATGTATTTAGAAACATAAATAAATAAATAAATTCATGAATGGGTGTTGTTTTCACAACGATAATGCTCTTCTCAGTACATGAGTCGTTCCAGTTAACACGATTTTTTGCACTTCCTGTAGGAATAGTAGGACTGGTATCATTTTCAAATAGGTTTCAGTACCATTTTTTTATCATTCCTAGAGATCCTACAATCACTGGTATGGTAGTCGCCTTGAAGTGCCACAGTTTTTCAATTTCTATTAGCAAGTCTTTATATTTACTGATCTTGTCAAATTCTTTCGCCGCTATATTATGATCGCAAGGAATACTCATGTCAATTAATAAACATAACTTTTTTGTTTGATCTTTTATAATAATTTCCGGTTTATTAGCTTTTATAGTTTTGTCGGTATGTACAGTGAAGTCCCAGAGAATCGACGACACATTTTCTCCCTCAGTCACAGCTTCAGGATGGTGTTTATACTATTTATCAGTGGTTTTGATTTTATAATGCCAACATATTGTCCAGTGTAAATACTGGCCGACTCTGTCATGTCTTGCTTTATATTCTACAGGTGCTAAAACTCTACACCCTGAAATTAGATGGTCTATAGTTTCAATCTCATCGTTACAGAATCGGCATTTTGGGTAGCTCCATTTTTTATCACATTGGCCTGGTAGTTCCGGGTTAATAAGCTTTGGTCTTAAGCAGCTAATATGAAACCTTCACTCTCTGTTTTCAGCCCTGAGCTTCGTAACCATTGATGCGTGTGTTTCTGGTCGACATCAGCTTGTTTGCTACGGGCCACATACTTGCCATGCAGAGGTTTCTGTTCCCATCTGCTAGCTAATTTTTCATGTGCTTTTGTCTTTGCAATTAATCCTATTTGCTTTGCAACAGCAGTTGGTGCATTTCCTTCTACCTGATCAATCTGGTAGGTATCTAAGAGATCAGTAGCGAATTTTTTGCTCTCTTTCAGGATAGAGTGAAGTTTTTTCGGTCTTTCATGTTTTTCAACAAGTTTCAGCATCCAATCGTTGGTTGTTTCAAGGTATTCGGCCAGTCCGATTGTGGTGGTTTTGTACGTAAGCTCAAGCTGGATCTAGCCTTGACATCTCTGAGCTCTGGGAAGGTAAAGACGATCCATGTCTGCCTTTGGACGGTGCATCTTATTACAAGTCAGTAACTTGCGGATTTTTCTATCAATTTTCATTATTTCACTGGTATTCCAGT
>NC_068987.1:63224925-63226688 GCF_001194135.2 Octopus bimaculoides | reverse complement strand
ACTTGACTTTACCAGTTTCCCTTTCTTAAAAGTGGCTTTGGCACACTTTTCAAGGCCAAACTCCATTCCGATATCATCACTGAATCCTTTCACAGTATGTAGTAGTCCTTCAAGTTCTTCATCATCTTTGCCATATAGCTTTAAATCATCCATATAAAATAGATGGTATATTTTCCTGTTGTCAATTTTGTAGCCATACCCTGTTCTATTCAGTTCACTTGAGAGTGGTATTAGTGCTATGCAGAAAATTAGTGGTGAAAGTGAGTCACCTTGGAAAATGCCACAGTTAATGCTAATTATTATTGTTATTATTATTATTATTATTATTATTATTATTATTATCATTATTATTATTATTATTATTATTATTATTATTATTATTATTATTATTATTATTATTATCATTATTATTATTATTATTATTATTATTATTATCATTATTATTATTATTATTATTATTATTATTATTATTATTATTATTATTATTACCATTATTCTGTCCACTTCAGGGTTCCAGCGCCATATCGAACTACTGCGACTGCGTGTGAGTTTATTGCCGAAATTGTTTCTGGAATTCAGCTTTGAAGCCAATATTTTTCTTACTCGTCGCAGATACTCTCTTTTTGTCTTTTCTTTCATGTCGTGATGTTTGATTCCATCTGCTTCAAGTATTCCCAGGTATTTATAGCTGGACTGAGGTTGAATTACCTTCGTCATTTCACCACTTGGTAGCCAATATGCCTTCTCTCCTGGCAAGCATTCCTCATCTCATCAACCATCGTAGCACATTTTGAGAGTCCAAACTCCATCTTAATATCATTGGAGAAAATCCGCACCGACTGGACTAGGCTGTCCAGTTCTGTCACAGTTTTTGCGAATAGATTCAGGTCGTCCATGAATAGCAAGCGGTTTAGTTTTCCTCTTACCTCTTCCCAGATCATACCCAATTTTGATTTCTGTAGTATTTGCTGGATCATTTCCAGCACGAATATCAGTGGGGACACACTGTCTCTCTGGGAGATTCCTCTGTTGATTTTCACCTCTCCTAGTACTTGCTTCCCTGCTGTTAATTCCGTTCTCCAGCATTTCATGCTATTCCGTATAAGGTTTCTCATATTCTCTGCTCTCCATACAATTCCATTGTTCTTATTATCCAGGAGTATTGTATCATATCGTATGCTTTGCGATAGTCAACTCATACCGTGCTCAGGATTGTATGTCTTCTCTTGCATTGTTGTTGTTGTTGTTGTTGTTATTATTATTATTATTATTATTATTATTATTATTATTATTATTATTTCTCCAAATTTTCTTCCATTTCTCGCCGAGTGTTTTCCGTACACCTAGGGCAGAGAAGCTCATTGTATGCATTCCCAGTTTACACATGCAAATTCACAGGTAAAATATGTATTAAAAAAAATTAATAAATAAATAAATTCATGAATGGATGTTGTTTTCACAGCGATAATGCTTTTCTCAGTACATTATTATTATTGTTGTTGTTGTTGTTGTTATTATTATTGTTCAGTAGTTTTATTTTTATAACGTGCTTTCACTTCACTACCGAGCGCAGCTCTGTGCGCCTTGGGTATGTGCTGTGGTTTGCTGTGGTGCTCTTATGTTTACTGTATTGAAAGTGTTTTGCGTAGAATGTGTGCAGTACCCAGTAGTGCAATTTTCTGTATGTTATATATATTTGTAAGTCCTGGTGTTTTTGTTATGTATTTGTCTGAATATTTTTTTATTATACCTAAGGCACCTAC
>NC_068987.1:63220516-63222177 GCF_001194135.2 Octopus bimaculoides | reverse complement strand
AGAATCGTGAAAGGCCTGATTAAAGGCCCAACCTTCCGAGTTCTTTTACAGAGCTCAGAAAAACTGAAGGACCGCTTGCAGCGTGTGAATCTGTGAGGGGAATATGTTGAATAAAACCATAATAAACTGATCTCCCTGTATTTTCTTTTACTCAAAACCAGGAAATTTTAGCATCCCCTCGTATTGTTTTGCCCCAGGGCAGATAGAGCAGTATATGATCAAAGTCACTCCAGTAGCGATCACCTTGACGTATTAGACATAATATACCTACCGAGTAGATATGTATGTAGTGTATGTATGTATGTATATTGGGCAGGACACTTTATTTCACTTTGCTCCAGTTCACTCAGCTGTAGAAATAAGTTGTGACGTCACTGGTGCCGAGCTGTTTCGGCTTTTGTCTTTCCCCCGAGGAAAAATCGATAACGTAGAGAGAGGAAGGCCGGTATGCATGAGTGGTCTTCCATAAACTGCTTGTCTTCCATGAACAACTCTGCCCCGACTTGTGCTTCGGAGGGGAATTTCTAGGTGCAATGCCATGGTCATTCATGACCGAAGGAGGTCTTTACCCTTTGATACATGCGAGATATTTTCATTTAAATACCAGGTCCATTGAGTGGACATGTTTCAAAGTCGTTCTACGCGTGACCACCTTGTCTAGTTAATCAGACAGACATAGTCTGCATTTTCTGATGTGTTCATTTATGATAAATAGAGTGAAACGTGGGTCCTATTTCTAGCGAACCCAAGATTTCATCTAGTTCTTCCCTTTTTTGATATTTGGACCCAATAGTTACTAGTAATATGGTTTATTCATTTCAATCAACAATATATCCGGTTCTTCTATGATTGACCGCCTCTTACCAAAATAAAATGTCCATTTGGGGTTTCTAAGCAGCCAGCGTGGAATCTCTTACGTAATCATGCGTCAAGTGATCTACTAGAAATCGCACCTAAATCTCTCCTTACTGTTTTCCCGTTTTTTTTGTCTTGCTTTTTCTTTTTTTTGTGTGTTCAAGGTAGGAAACATTGCTTTATATACTTTAAACGCATTAGGTTGGGTCTGAATACAATATGGGTTTGTCATGATTTAGAATGTTTATGTTCATACAACTGTTCGGTCAAGCTGATCTGGGGTTAAAATGCAACAGCAAAAATCAGTTCTGGTACCCCTGGTCAACAGTATACACGTTATTCTGCTGGTGACAGAAAATTATAACATTTCTGAAATAAAATTCAGCAACCCATAACGAGCGCCTCTTTCCTCAGTTTCTATTTATCATTTGTATGCATATATGAATGAATGTACATATGTGTATGCAGGTGTGTGTGTGTGTGTGTGTGTGTGTGTGTGTGTGTGTGTGTGTACAGGGGGAGAGAGACACACATGAACCTAAGGAGCACAATTTTAATTAAAACATACGAAATATTTAATTACTGAATGTACAAAGCTTAGTTAATTCACATAGACATAAAGTACGTGTGCATATGTGTCTGCATAAAAGAGAGATAGATAAATACAAATGCACATATATGTGCGTGTGAGTGTGTATATGTATATGCATGTGTGTGTCGGTGTATGTGAGCGTGCGTATATATGTATATATGTACGCAAGTATATATATATATATATATATATATATATATATATATATATATAT
>NC_068987.1:63214545-63220506 GCF_001194135.2 Octopus bimaculoides | reverse complement strand
AACCAATAAAATACAAAATACAAAATGGCTGATAGTTAGCAAGGTGAGACACACATAAGAAAGAAGGAAACAAAGGACCACTGATGAGGTTACAGAAGTGTGACGAAAGAACTCTGGCCGAAATAAGATTAAGATTAATGTAATATAAAACTGAAGCAAATTAACACCAAATATACAGTGCGTGTGTTTTTATTGGCTAAACTGGCAATATGACCATCCCCAAGTACAACAACACACATATATATATATATATATATATATATATATATGTTATATCTAAGCCAACAAGACCGCATACTTCTACATTATCAAAAGACTCCATACACATGCCCAAAATGCCAGTTAGAGAGGTTTTGTTTTTTATTTTACTTAAGTTGTGCCAAAGTACAAGACTTCTAGCATTGCGATGCTCTCTAAGAGATCGACAATATCTGATTTGCTTGAATCTATTATTCTGTTTATTCTTAATGTTTTTAAAATAATTGAAACTCTGTTGTTATTGTTTCCTCGCTGTTGGAAATGGGACTATCTCCAAATTTTTGTTGTTAATTCTCCTTAAAAAATTGATAATCAGTTTTATTTCTGTCTTACTCGAGATTGCTAGCTTGTGTTTGGAATTAATAATAAAATATTCGTGACCCTCGATTATACGAGAAGCCTGTGCTTCAATAGGCAAGCTACCCAATTACTTAAATTTTGTTTTCTTAGCTATGGCTTTAACCACAGCATTAATAATATTATTTAATATGTTTACATTAATATTATCATATTAATACTTTTATATGTATACGTTGCGGTTTTCTTATAGTTTTTATTAGCATTATCATTAAGTATTTATATATGTCTCATGGAATTCATTTCATATAGGTCATAGGTTCTCAAAGTGGGCGCTACCGCCCCCCGGTGGGCGTTGAGAGGGTCCAGGTGGGCGCTGGTGTCTAAGGGGGCGGTGCGAGGGCGGTAGATAAAAAGGAGGCATTAGGAGGAAGGCAGTGGATTGAAGGACGCTATGAATCTATAATATTATTACAGTATTGTATACAATTTATATATTATATTAAATATCAAATGATTCATAATAAATATAAATTAATAAAATATAAAATATTTATTTACACATAAAAATAGTGGGGCGCTGAGGGTATTATGTGGCCATGAGGGAGGCGGTCGCCCAAAATGTCTGAGAACCTCTGATATAGGTTATTACTTTTATGGAAGAATAAGAAAAAGCTAATGCTATAAATAATTCCCTTTATATCAGCTCAATATTGACCTCAAAAGGGTTTGTGTACTTATGGAAGTTAACATTAGTCACAATGTCTTGTCCGTCAGTTTCAAAATGGTTGTAGGTTTATATTTGTGGGTGGAGGGTTGGTTCTTCTTAATAATAATGGTATCATCATTCGTATCGAAGATAAGACGATGAGCTGGCAGAATCGTTAACACGCCGGGCAAAATGCTTAGCGGTATTTCATCTGGCTTGTTCTGAGTTTAAATTCTGCCGAGATCGACTTTGCCTTTCATCCTTTCAGGTTCGATAAAACAAGTATCAATTGAGCGCTGCAACCGAAGTTTCAGGCCTTGTGCCTTTAGTACAAAGGATTTTGTATTGGAGATGAAGACCTTATATTTAATGCGTTCGACGACTTGCTGTACTTTTTCCACTAATCTTCTCAAATTATATTTATTTGAAATGGATTTGTATGGGGTTTTTTTATGGGTTGCTCTAAATCAGGGGTTCTCAACCATTTTTTTTTTTATCTATGGGCTCCTTTGATTACTATTTTATTCTGGTGGACTCCCATCACCGTTTCATGTTTATTTTTTGCAATGCATACTAATACATACACTAAAGTAAACTCTTTTCAGGAGCCTTTAAAATACTATTGTGGATCTCCAATTAATCATTTTGTTCCGTGGACCCCCTACCCACCCAAAAAGTCTTATACGGACCCTCAGGGAACATATGGACCCCTGTTTGGAACCACTATTCTAAATGGTGATGTTCTATATTATACACGAAAAATACTGACAACTATAACTTTGGGAAACTTGTATAGCGTAGGAGTCTAGTACACTACAAATTTTGTCAACACTAAAAAAGATAGATCTTAAAATACTGTAGAGTAATTATGTTATATAAATACAGATTAAGGTGGATATAGTTTGTTACTTTAACGTTTCGTCAGATGAACTGTAAAGCAATCCTTTAAACTTTCAGTGAATTCAGAGAATCACGGGACACAACTCATCACTGCAGTTCCCATATAAACACTATCTGTGTGGCCAGTTTCTATCTTACGCATTTACAATGTAGTAGAAGGTAGATAATTCATAGTTGCTGTTGTTTTTTTCTTGCCGGGGTCGTAGTGGGCGGGGGGGATTTCTCTTAAATGACCTCTTCCTCCTTTTCATTGCAACTTAACTAGCATGGAACTATAACATACACAAAATCTTCCCCTTCACCAGTTCATATACTTTATCACAAACCTCGCATTCTTGATTTTTGTATAATTCATATCAATAGGAACATAGTTGAACACAGAATATTCATTGAAAATATATAATATCTTTAATATAATGTGTTGTTATTGAAAATAAAAACTTATTTAACTAAGAGATTCCTGCAGGTGATGTTACAAATTTTTTCCCATCTTTAGCAGTTCCCCCCTGAAGATTGCAGTGGCGTGAAACACTAGACTCGACAATAAAAATTCAGTTTCAACAAATACACACTCGTGTGCGCGCGCGCGTAGGTGTGTGTTAATGTCTGTTTTTATACCAAGTTATAATAAAAACAATTGAATATTAATCTGAAGGGTTACTCAATACTTTTGGTAGAATATATTTTTATTAGACTTTTACAAGAATAGTGGTAATAGTGATTTCAAAGTTCCGGCTTGCTAGCATTCATTGTACAGTCCAATGAAGGCAAGCAGGCTGAAACTTCGAAGTCAGTGTCACCTCATTTTGTAAAACTGTAATACATATATATGAATATATATATGCGTGCGTAACATGTATGTATACATGTATGTATAATTATGTAGTGTGTGTGTGTGTGTGTGCGTGTGTGTGTGTGTGCGTGTGTGTGTGTGTGTGTGTGTGTGTGTGTGTGTGTGTGTGTGTGTGTGTGTGTGTGTGTGTGTGTACTGTATTTATCTGTGACTTGTACCCACTAGAATCCAGTCTAGGACAACTGCTGTGATAATGTCTAATGAGTAACAAAACGCGAATCTACAGTTGTCTTCTTGTCTCCAGAAAAAAAGTATTGTTTCTTTTCCCCTCAATGGCATCGTTTATTTTCCTTAATCTCAGAGAATTCTTGGTTCTTAAGATTATTTTCCTTTCTCATTCAGAGTCAGAAACAATTGCCACCGAATATTAGTTTACTGCCTCATTCACCTTCAAAAGTACAATGAATCGATGAATATTCCGTTTGGCGTGGTGGAGCTTGTAACCTCCGGCGCTATTGTTTCACCAATGAATTGTGATATAAAGTAACTAAATAACACATTCGTAAATAGTATCACAACATTAGTAAGCAGAACAGAAAATGCAGGCACAACGTAAATAAATTTGTTATGTATGCGTACTAGTGCTATTGTCATGGTAGTTGATAATATTGTGTTGTCTTTGTATATCATTTATTTGTGTTTTCTTTCGAAACAAGGATATTGTTGAAAACAGCTTAGGTTTCAAGACATTAATTCTTTGAATGTCGAAATTCTAAATTCCTCACTTATCTGTGTACATAAAATTTTTGTTTTAATTTTCTCATTTTCGGTTTTGTTTCTATTATTTCTTCTTTTTTTTTTTGTTGAGGAAGGTCTTCTTTTTCTATTTTGCTTTTTCTCTGCCAATTACCACGCAATAATTATAGATGACTCCGTAATTTGCGTATTGTTTAAAAAAGGGTGGTAAAGTGACAGACATGTTGAAGAATCGGTAAGAATTTGGTGAACATTTTTTCTGTCTCCTCACCAATTCTTGTATCATTCGTTGCCATATATATCGGTGACGCATACATTCACTCGTACATACATTCACACATACATACATACATACATACATACATACATACATACATACATACATACATACATACATACATACCAGCTGCCCAGCGGATGTTAACATAAGGCTAACGATCAGTGAAAAAAAAAAAAAACATCTACGCTGCACAATTGAGAAATCAATAGTTACTCTACCCAGATTACAAGTTCAGGATTATGCCCATAATTATTGGGGCATTGAGATATGTTACACACTGCCTAAGTACCAATCTTGAGAAATTAGGCTTCTCAAAATCAGAAAGGTGAATGCTGATTCGATGACTACAGATCCAAGCTATCACAAGAACTGTAAAAATTTGTAAAAACTTTCCGCAAGTTTATCATTTGAATATATATTCACGTGTTTAACCATGCAATGATATGCATGAGAATACATACATAAAACATATAAGTCTGCACATGCGCTGTCTCCAAATACTGCACATATACACTCAAACATACAAAAATACCCTGTTAATGTTGTTCAAATCCCAATGAAGGAGCCTTGGATCTAAGTTAAAAACCGGCTCTTTCTTTATTTGCAAGAAATCTTGAAATAAAACTGAATAACGACATGCATGCATACACACATACATAAAAAAGGGTAAAGACTCCCTTCAGTCATGAATAGCCACGGGATTGCACCTAGAAAGTTCCTCTTCGAGGCACAAGTCTGAGCAAGGTTGTTTATGGAAGGCCAACAGTCGCCCATGCATACCAGCTTCTCTTCTCCTTGCCACTGATGTTATCCGAGAGAAAGGCAAAGGCCGATACAGCTTGGCACAAGTGACGTTGCAACTCATTTCTACAGCTGAGTAAACTGGAGCAACATGAAATAAAGTGTCTTGCTCAAAAACACAACGCACAGCCCGGTCTGGGAATAAAACTCACTACCTCATGATTGTGAGCCCGATGCTCTAATCACTGAACCATGCGCCTTCAATATACGTACATTACATACATACCGGTGCATAATGGGGTGGAAGTTATACTATATCTGACTGGGACGGCAAGAGATTAAGACAACTGCACGATAAACTATTGGCATTCCACTCCTTACAATGGAGATTTGTCTACCCGGGGCCAATGTTTGTGGGAATGTCTTCGGGAATTACTAGGCATGTATCCAGCAGTAGTCTGATATCTGAAAGCGCAGGCTGACCTGTTCTTCGAGGCCGCTTGGGTGAGGTTTTGTGAGTATTTGGGCCCACGTGGTGAATGCCTGAAACTGCCACTGCTTTTTCCCAGACGAATAAAAAGACAAACCAGACTGTGATACTTTAAATAAACAGACAGACAGACAGACAGACAGACAGACAGACTGACAGATAGATAGACAGATGCATACGTGCACACATACAAAGAAGCATACACACACACAAATATAGATAGACAGACAGACAGACAGACAGACAGACAGACAGACAGGCAGACAGACAGACAGACAGACAGATAGATAGATAGATAGATAGATAGATAGATAGATAGATAGATTGACAGACAGACAGATAGATTGACAGACAGACAGATAGATAGATAAAGACAACAGGAAATTATGAAAACTAGCGAAAGAAAAATGGAAGCCAGATAAAGATTCGGGGGAAGGGGATAACAGATAGACGTGAAAAACACGAGTCATTTATCAAAAACTGAAATGGCACCTGTTGTAGGAGAATTTAGAAGAACGAGAGATGGGTAGGAAGACGAGAAGAAAATTAGTTATGGAATGGGGGTCTCTAGAAAGATTATTTTGCCGGGTAATAAAATGTTAAGAAGTTCATCTTAGATCCAAGATAACTGTATCTTCTCAATTATCTCTATGTTAATCTAGTGATAAAAGTGTGATAGACATATGATGGTAGCGGGGTGGATAGTG
This sequence comes from Octopus bimaculoides, assembly GCF_001194135.2. Taxonomy (NCBI): domain Eukaryota; kingdom Metazoa; phylum Mollusca; class Cephalopoda; order Octopoda; family Octopodidae; genus Octopus; species Octopus bimaculoides. The sequence goes on along the minus strand of NC_068987.1, from coordinate 63,214,575 downwards.
TCGAATGTATACATGAGTGTGTATGTGGGG
>NC_068987.1:63205479-63214525 GCF_001194135.2 Octopus bimaculoides | reverse complement strand
GGGGGTATGTGTGTACATATACATACTTATAGATAGATAGATAGACAGACAGATAGATAGATAGATAGATAGATAGATAGATAGATAGATAGATAGATAGATAGATAGATAGATAGATAGATAGATATACTTCGTTTTTTATCTGGTTTGCAAGTGTTTTTATGTGAATTTGTGTGTTGAAGCAATGTTTTTCTTTTTTGTCTGGTGAGAGTCATACTGCCTTAATATGTAACACACGCATCGGTTCAATTTCCACTCGTTTATTATTCATATTTTCTGTCAACATCCAATAATGAAAAACGTTATTCACATCATCTAGAAAAATAAATATACTATAAAAACCTTATTCTAAAAATCAATAAAGTACATAAACAATATATATTGTTTATGTATTTTTTTGATTTTTAGAATATGGTTTTTATAGTATATTTATTTTTCTAGATGATGTGAATAACGTTTTTCATTATTGAATTGATTAATAAAGGGTTTGTTTTGTTTCTTTTCTCTAAGTTATATACATGTATTATATATTGTGAAATTTGATTTAGAATGACCAATAAAGCCGTTGGTACTACAACACTGTTTGGAAGCTTTTGGGATGGTCCTCTGATAAAACCATTATACAAGAATCGTTGAATGGAAAAACTTTAAACCTGAAACGTTATATTTAATCTCAAGGCCCGAAATTTGGGGTAAGTGGTCTAGTCGACTTCATCGACTCCAATAATAGACTAGTACTTATTTTATCGACCTCGAAAAGATGAAAAACCAAGTCGACCTCGGCGGAATTTGAACTCGGAACGAATAGTCGGAAGAAATACCGCTAAGCATTTTGTCCGGCGTGTTAACGATTCTGCCGGCTCGCCACATCAGCGTGTTATATTAATGGCTATGAAATGAGTCAATAAAATTAGAACAAAATCATTAAACAGTTGAGAATTCAGAGTCTACTGTAAGACATTTTCTCGGCGCCCTTTCAAAGCCTAGCCAGGATCATGGGTCCGGTTTCCCAGTTTTTATGGCGTATGTGTTCCCTCCAGCTGGACGCCAGTCCATCGCAGCGTTACTCAAGAAACAGGAAGAAAGAGTGAGAGAAAGTTGGGGCGAAAGAGTACAACAGGGATCGCCACCACCCCCTGCCGGAGCCTCGTGGAGCTTAGGTGTTTTCGCTCAATAAACACTCACAACGCCCGGTCTGGGAATCGAAATCGCGTTCCTCAAACCGCGTGTCCACTGCCCTAACCACTGCGCCATTGTGCCTCCACACTGTAAAATATTAGTTTTGGAATATGTTGATCATGTCTTTCATTACGAAATGCGCTGGCTTCCTTGATCACAAGTTCTGAGTGGATTTAGAAAACAGAAAAATTACTGTTCATCATTTTTAGAAAATAAAAATGAAGCACTCGTGAACAAGAGTCCCTTTATGGGATATCAATTAGCTAGTCAGTCTAACACCTTCATCGATGCACCCAATGATTAATGTTTGAACTGAAGGATGAGAACAAATTGTTTCTTAAAATAGTAAATTATATTAATGTATTCAAGATTGAATTGAATCTGTTCATTTATCGCTTAGACAATGAGGATGTGAATCAGTTTCAGCACTTAATAGAGTAGGGTGATTGTACTTAGGATTATAACAAGACTCATTTAAAAGTCGATTTCGTGAATTTGCTGAAGGCATTTTCATACGAGATTTCATAAACTCATTTTTACTTGCTTCTTGCTTGCTTGCTTCATTCTCTTACTTGATGGGGCTAGGGTCATCACAGGTTGGCGATCCCTGAGACGTCATCATGCGTAGAGCCGACCTGGTTCACCAGTGATCTCCATTGCAGGCGGCGCTATGCCAGCCCCTCTGCATCCTCCAAGGTGAAATCGAGCCTCTGGAGATCTTCCCCAATCACGTCCAGCCATCTGGTACGGGGCCTGCCACGAAACCTCTTCCAACCTGTAGCTACTGCGTCGAATGAGAGTAAAGCCTTGATAGGATGATCTAGCAAGAGATGGAGAACATGCAACGGATAGCTATGAGGTGGGAAGCTGCAGGGCTGATGCATGCGCGCTCGCAGTTCTTAGTGAATAAAAGTCATGTTGAAATACAAAGGGAATTCATTGACTTAAAAGCAGATTCATTGTTGAAAATTAAATTCTATGGGCTTCTCACAGATCCAAACGCTGTTGGAATTATTAAAATCTACTGGCCATTATTTTTTTTTATCATTTTTCTCTTTTTTTCAAAAATAAGCAAATTTGTCCAGAGTTAGATCTGACGTTTCAGAACGGCGTACAGATGTGAACAAATATTTTCATTCATGAAACTAAATATTTTCATTCATGAAAATAAAAACAAAAACTAGGTCATGATTGACTGGTTCAAATTTGAAGAATTCTTTGCTACTCACAGTCACTAATGTCACTCTAAACGTTAAAAAGCCCGATGGAATCAAAACAAATTCAAAAGTTTCATAAAAATAAGTGATGTTTACACTGTCTATAGTAATAAAAACATTGTGTCCTGTAAAAATAACTAAATTCTGGGTGTCTCATAATAATGGACCTTCTCTGCTGATGTGCTGCACTGTACAATCTATGGTTGCCATGACAGGGAAAACGCGTGAATGTTCGCCAGCGTTTAAAAAGTGTCTCATCATTATGAGACACCCAATAATCGTTTATCTTTTATTTTTTACTTGTTTCACTTATTGAACGGCAGCCATGCTGGGATAGTGCCATAAAGAGTTAGAGTCGAACAAATCAAGCTCAGTACTTATTTTTTTTAAACCTGTTACTAATTCCGTCTATCTCTTTTGTCGAACCGCTATGTCACGGTAAAAAAACAGTCTCAAAAGGTGGTGGAGGGTAAATATACACGGAAATACAAACATACATACACACACACACGTATGTATGTATGTATGTTTGTATGTATGTATGTATGTATGTATGTATGTATGTATGTATGTATGTATGTATGTATGCGACGGGCTTCTTTCACTTTCAGTCTGCATAACCACTCACAAGGTTTTGGTCGGCTCGGGGCTAAAGTAGCGGAAGACACTTGCCCATAATGTTACGCAGTAAGACTGAACTTGGAACCATGTAGCTGAGAAACAAACTTCTTACTACATAGCCACGCCGGCGTCTATATTTGTATTAACATAATTTGTGCAGGACTTGAACGAGTGGGAGAGTACAACTCATGCATGGCTCGTCTAAACTCAAGAGTGAAAAAGAATTTGGCACAAAGAATGTAAGATAGTGACCACTCTGCATTACACGGTCAATTGACCTTCTAAAAATCGTAACCACATCACCTTCAAATTATAAACTGTCGTCTTTAAACAAAATAACATATTAAATTATTTAATCCTAGATAATCCTGAATAAAAGCTGTGATAGTCACTGTTGGAATATCTTTGGTCGTAGAGCTTATCGATCGGAGCCGATCCAAGCTATACAATGATAACAAGTAAATATACCCTATATAGGCAACTTGCTTCGCATTATAACCTCATACTGAATTCTACCTTTCCATTCATAACTTGGCAATTTTTATGCCTTAACTTTTACTTTCACTTTCGTTTCAGCTAGAGGTTGTGGTCACGTTCAAGCACTGGCAAATCAACTTTTTATTACGAGCAGTTACTGTAGCTACATTAATTACTGCTCTTTTCTTTTGTTTTGTTTTGTTTTTTGTGGTGTATTATTTTATTAACTAACATGTACTGAGTTTACTACCGCAGTACACCAAACTAAGCAGAGGGTTGGTGTGGTTTTTACTCCTTTGCACACGAACGTACAAACCTATGTATGTATGTATATATATATAAACATGTACACACACACAAAACACATATCCAAGCATATACGTACATATGTATGAATGTATGAGCGCATGTATATGTATATGTAAGTATTATATGTATGTTGATTGGTTAGTAGATAAATAAATATGTATGTATGTCTATACAAATGTATGTATAAGTATATATATATATATATATATATACATGTATGTATATGTGTACATATATATGTATGCATATATGTATAATGTATGTATTCAGAGAGATACATATATATCTATGCATGTGTGTATTATGTAAATGTATATGCATATGCAAATACACGTGTAAACTTACACATAAACACACATGCACACATACCTGCTGCCTACCTACCTACTTACATGCATACGTACACAAATACATACATACTTACTTACATACGCACAAACACGCACATGCAAACATATGCACTCATATACATATATATGTATGTATGTACGTACGTATGTATGTATGCATGTATATATATATATATATATATGTATTATGTATGTATGTATGTATGTATGTATGTATGTATGTATGTATGTGTGTGTGTATGCATGTATGTATGTATGTATGTATGTATGTATGTATGTGTGTATGTATTGATAGCATTACATCAGCGCCATTCTAATCTCTGTTGCAAAACACTGTTTGAAGTGAGTGACAACATAACCGCCTCATTGAACTGGATGACCCTACCCAGCACCTGTTCTGCGAACATGAGATGAGACAACACCCTATCACTTCCGCTTCATAAGTTCAATTCTTGATATACTACATCCAACAGTTTCGTATACATTTTCTTTGAAATTATGTTTCAAAATTTTTCTAATCTCTTAAGTTTGACATAAATAGACCCCTTATTACTCTTCTTCTCTGTGTCTCTCTCTCTCTCTCTCTCTCTCTCTCTCTCTCTCTCTCTCTCTCTCTCTCTCTCTCTCTCTCTCTCTCTCTCTCTCTCTCTCTCTCTCTCTCTCTCTCTCTCTCTCTCTCTCTCTCTCCCTTTCTCTCTGCATATATGTATATGCACATATATACATATACATATATATATATATATATATGTGTGTGTGTGTATCTGTATGTATGTGTGAGAGAGAGAGAGTGAGAGAAAGGGAAAACATGCACACGCATACACATGCACACACATACATACACACGCGCGCACACAGACACATATAGTATATGTTTATTACAATACGCGGCCGTAATGGAAGCAACCAACATTGGATAAGACGAGCCTCTATCAGCAGGGTAGAAAAGTTCTTACATTTCAGATTTTAATGCAGAGAAGTTCAAAGATGGAATGATTAAATCTGGAGAGCTAGCCTTATCAGATGGGGAAGTAGGAGGTTCGGTGGGATTATTAATCCATTGTCATTAAGGACAGGCGGAGGTCAGAACATAACACCAGTAAAATCCGTTTAAATCTGTCAGTAAATAGGAAAATAAAAGAAAATTGTGTACTAAAATCTACGTTGTTATATTTAAGAATTAAGCTTTTAAATTTTTTACAGTGGTTACATGACGTTCGAACAAGCCCACAATGCGTAACTGAAAACTTTCAAACAAGCATTTTTCTAAACAAACAAATAGTTTGTGACCACAAAAGTTCACCACACTTTTATAGTTTTATTATGCGACTAGCTGACATACCCAGTAATTCCCGGGAAAGCGGGGCTTATCCTTTAGTTCCGTTCTCATAATTGTTTCACTAATCCAATAACAACAATACAAATATGTAGCCCTTAAAACGGTTTCTGTGCATTTACAGACAATACCGAACTGTCTTACACAGGACCTTGTTTTTAGGAATTCCCAATAAGTTATGAATACCCAAATTGTGAAGTCAATTATGTAATAACATGAAATTAGTTACTCGATAGTAAGAATTCAAATAAAGTAGCCCCGAAAAAGGCTTTAATGCACTCTCAGAGTATATAGAACATAGAAGGAAATACTAATAAGGTATATATACTAAAATCGTGAAGCATGTTACGTAATAACAGGCTAATCAGATATGAGATAATAACACTTCAAAGTAAATAACTCTGAAAAGGGCTTTTCTGCGTTCCCAGAGAATATTACCCTCAGGGGCGCTAGTGTATATTCGTGAATAAGTCACTAACCGAAATAAGTGGATTTATTGTTTTGGAAAATACTATTTACTTGTTTAAGGGATGTACTGGATAAATTGCGAAAATAACTCTAACAGTTCAAATACTAAGAAATAAGCATACTCAATTTCATTTTTACCAAATAATTTAGGAAAATGAATGGGTTATTTCCCTTGGCTATATATAAGAGGATCCTTCCAGGGCCGAATGGGTTATTCCTTTGGTTTTTTAAATACAATATATTAGATATATATAAGGATCCCTTCCAGGGACCCTATTATCGACTTTTTCAACAATCTGAGTATGTCATGAGGTTTCCAGACATGAGTTCTGCTCACGTGTCAAGTTTCATCAAAATCTATAAGACCATGTAGGAGGAGTTAGCTATCAACTCCACAAACACACCCACAGATAGAATTTCCCACATATGTAGTAGATTGATCAGCAAACAAATGAAAATTGCTTTCGTTAGTATCAGAATTCCAAGACTTTTATTATAAGAAGCTTGTGATTCTCCAGATATTTGCATGACAATGTATTAATAACCCCACTGGACCCTCCTACTTCCCCCTTCTCTTTCTTTCTTTGTCTAGAACGTTTGTATCTAATTAAAATAACCTAAGATGAAGGTAGTATTTCCGATGCACAGATGACAGTCTCTGGCACACAAACCGTATTTGTGGACAGTCGCGGTGTTGTTTGAGTTATTCAGTTCTATCTCTTCAGGATAGGGTGTTCGATAAGATCCAAGAGTGAACAGTGCGATATGGAGGACATGTTGCTGCCATGCAGCATGTCCCCTTCTCCACGTCACTGACTGATCCAAAAGAACAGCACAGCCGTTACAATTTGGCGCCAGCGTCGTCGCAGGAGTTACCAGAACGAGGTTGTAGACAACGGTGAACTGCCTTGTGGAATCCGAATCTCGATAGTTTCCTCGATGTTTACTCTGAAACTTTTTCTTATGGCTGGGTATGGCCACAAGGCAGCAACAATAATTCCACAGGAAGCGGTTTTAAAATCCAGGTTAAATATAAAATTCAAACTATAGAATTCTAGATATTAATTTGCGACGGTCTACATAAGTATATACGAGGGGGTGCTGAAAATTTCCTGGTTTTAAAGGTATCGCAAAAGGCCGGGCTGGAGGCTCGACTTTCCGAGTTCTTTTACAAGGCTTAGAAAAACTGACGACTGCTGCAATAAGTATGTGAATCCGTGAGGGGAACATGTTGAATAAAATCATAAATAACTGATCATCCTGTAATTTCTTTTTCCAAAAATCTGGCACTTTTCAGCACCTCATGCATTTAGTTAAGTAATTAACAAATAATTTGTCTGCGAAATGTTATGGAGAATATATAGATATTTTCATGTTTTTGTATCAATAAAATAATTTGTGTCGTAAAGTTGCGCGATATCAGATAAATCACCATTGTACGAAAAACGTCTGTTAATGGTCCATGTCTATGAACAATTAATGATTCTTAGACATGGCTGCATGGTGAAGAAGCTTGCTTTACAGCTATGTAGTTCAGGGTTCGGTAGCACTACGCGGCACCTTAAGTAAGAGTTTTCTGACATAGTCTCGAAACGACCAATGTTTTGTAAGTGAATTTAGTAGATGGAAATTTAGTAGTCGTATGTGTAGGGGTGTGTTTGTGCTTTTTCCATTGTTCTCCCAACATTGCCTGATAACCGTTGCTGGTTTGTTTACGTCCCACAAACACAAAGACACACACAGATACATATACATTTCTGTCTTTTAAATCTACCCACAACACTTAGGTCAGCCCGGGGCTATAGTAGAAGACATTTACTTGCCCAAGGTGCCACGCAGTGTGAGTAAAGCCGAAAGCATGTGGTTGGGAAACAAACATCTTATCACACAGACATGCCTGCGTGTATGTATAGTGATATATGTTTTGTATGTACACACGTACAAACGTGTGTGTGTGTGTGTACGTGAATGAGTGTGTGTATGTATGTGTGTGCGTGTATGTATACAAATATACATATACATTCCTAGACATATATATACATATAAATAGATAGAGAGATACCTATTACGTACATACATACAAACATACATATAAATATATACATGTATTTACATATGTAACCGTGTGTGTATGTATATATATATATATACACACACACTCACACACACACACACACACACACACACACACACATATACGTACATACACATTTACATACAGATATACCTATAAATATACATATAGAGATAGGATGGAGAGAGGCATATTATTATTAATATATATATATATATATATATATATATATATATATATGTATGTATGTATGTATGTATGTATGTATGTATCAATTTTAATGCCCGTGATTCGCTCCAGTTCTATCTCTCCACTGATACAAATCCGAAAGACGGTTTTGTCTTTCTCAGTAGATATTAGATATTACAAAAGAAAGGAGACTTCAGCTTTCCGTTTGATACGAGTCGCCCGCCTTAATATCGTTCTTATCGCAGTGTTAGATCTATACGAATTAGTTCACTGAAGATGTCATGAAACTGGTGCGCTTTGAGTAGAAGAGCGCTGTGGTGTCCCTCCTATTTTTGTTATCTGTCTCGCCTTAAGCTACCCTTGTTATTTAGGGCAAACAAGGGTACCAGAAATATATGAGGTTTGTGATTCTCACGACAAGTATATCCAATCGGAGCAGTTAGGTTGTTCAGTTAGTTTGTTCCTCTTCTCACTCCGCTCCCTTCGTGTTTTTGTTCGGTTTGTTGGTTTCGTCATTAATACTTAGTGAAGCAGATACCATTTAGATATGCATGCTTGCATGCTTTCGGGCGACCATGTGCGCATGTGTATAAGAAACATGTGTGTATATGTGTGTGTATTATGTATGTATATATGTGTGTGCGTGCATGCATTTATATACATGTGTGTGTATATATTGTATACATATATATATACACACATACATATTTATATATATATACATACATAAATATTTATATATATATATGTATATATATATATGTGTGTGTGTGTGTGTGTGTGTGTGTGTGTGTGTGTGTGTGTGTGTGTGTGTGTGTGTGTGTGT
>NC_068987.1:63202426-63205181 GCF_001194135.2 Octopus bimaculoides | reverse complement strand
TGTGAATTGGTGCATTATCATCCTGAAAGATTGCAATTCCCTCCGGAAACAGTTCTGCAACCATAGGATGAATTTGATCATTCTGCCATGGAGGGAAACTTTTGGGCGGGCAGATTTCCAAGATATAGCCCCCCAGATCATCACAGACCCTCCTCCATGTTTAACAGTTGGAAGAAGGTAGTATGGGTCAAATGCTTCTTTTGGCTGTCTCCACACGTATACCCGGCCGGTGGTCGGAAATAAGGTACAGGATGACTCGTCCGAGAAAATAACACTCTTCCACTGCTCCAGGGACCAATTCTGTAGATTTTTACTCCACTCTAAACACTTTGCAGCGTTTGTTTTTGAAAGTAGTGGTTTTCTGATTACAGCCCTCCCGTGAAATCCGGATTTGTGTAACTCCCGGGGAATAGTTTTTGTGGAAACTGGGTTCTCGAGGTGGTCATTAAGCTCTGCAGTAATTTTTGGAGCTATACTTTTGTGATCCTTCTAACAATTCGAGTAAGAGTCCGACGGTCCCTATCTGAAAGTTTTGGTTTTCTTCCGGAGTTTTGTTTCGACGAGGTTTTTCCCTCTTTCTCAAAGGCTGTCATTATTTTCGAGACAGTACTTCTTGATACACCAAACATTTCGGCTGTTTTCGTTACGCTAGCGCCTGCTATGACCAACAATTTGACCTCTTTGAAAGTCCGATAGATCTGTCATTTTAATGAATTTTAAGTACCTTTTTCTGATGATATCTGAAAAGAAACAGCAATTTTAGCAAAACATATTAAGCAACACTAATAATAGATAAAAAAAAAACATAAATAATCAAGCTTTTGATGGTTTGATAGATATTTCAAAATTATGATGCTATGATGCTAGGTGTCTCCATTATTTTGTCCAACCCTTGTATGTGTGTGTGTGTGTGTGTGTGTGTGTGTGTGTGTGTACAGAGAGAGAGTAAGTGAGTTGACGTATCTAACACTGGTTGTTTACCACATTAAGCACTTTCACAGATATCGGGTATCATCGAATTGAAAAGTGGGGACCTTTTTTCACACTACCACTTGAATCATCTGGAAATCCAGCAAATATCCATAGAGTATTTCTAATGGGAAATATTTAAGAATAGAGTTAATAAATCATTGTGTATGATCTTTCTTTGTGTTTTATTTAAGTTCTTCTTGAGAAAGTTCAAGATGGTCGCTAACAAAGCGACAAGACCTTTTGAGTTAAGAGAATTCCTGGTGTTTGTAAATTTGTGAGTGAGTGAGTTTACGTATGTATGTATGTATGTATTATGTATGTATGTATGCATGCATGCATGCATGTATGTATGTATGTATGTATGCATGTATGCATGTATGTATGTATGTATGTATGCGTAAAGGTATGTATGAATGCATGTTTGTATGTCAGTGGCGTAGCTAATAGGGGAGTAGGGGGCAAGCATTCACTCCCACCCCAGAGCATATTTTTCAAAATTGGCGCCTTTTCAACAATTCAAACTCTTTAATTACTTAAATCAATAGTTGTAAATTTCATACATTGTGACATTGTTACTGAAACATGAAACTAATGAATGTAGAATACAATTACGAATATTATAACTAATGAAATATTTTGCGTAATATAAGAGAAATGAGTTTAAAATTGTTGGTAAATGTCTCAGCGCCTTTCTTTTATGTGCTCGCTCCCACTGACTTTAGAAGCTGGCAATGTCTCTGATGTATGTATGCATGTATGTATGTTATCAATCAGTTTCATTTCTGTATTTCTTGCCAATAGAGAAAGAACCGAACTCTAACATAGATTCAAGGCTCCTTCATTGGAACTTTTATCAACATCATCTAGGTATTTGTGCATATGTGTGTGTGTGTGCAGTATTTGGTGTTAGTGTATGCGCAGATTTGTATGTTTGTTTTATGGATGCGTTTTTATGTATGTATTTTCATGTCTAAGCGTATGCATATGTATTTATGCACAGATTTGTATGTTTGTTTTATGGATCCGTTTTTATGTATGTATGTATGTATGTATGTATGTATGTATGTATGTATGTATGTGTGTATGTTTCTCTTCTGTTTTAAATCAATTAAATTCTTCCTTTGAAGAAGAGGTTGGTTTCTAACAAAGGTACAAAGTTCCATCGCTGGAATGGAGATAACGAAAATAATGTTAGTAATGTGCGAGTCAATTGGTTGATTTCATTTACGGAAAATCCAAGCTTATCCAGAGTGAAAGTTAGACATTTAAATCTATGTATGTACGACGGGGTACGGAGAAGTTCCTGGCTTAGGGTAAAAGAAAATACAGGAGAATCAGTTAATTTTGGTTTTATTCAACATATTCCACCTTTAGATTCACACACTTATTGCAGCAGTCCTTCAGTTTTTCTAGACCCTGTAAAAGAACACGGAAGGTTGGGCCTCCAACCAAGCCTTTCGCAATACCCTTAAAGCCAGAAACTTTTCAGCATCACCTCATATGTATGTATGTATGTATGTATGTATTATGTAAATGTATATATACTGTGTAGACCTCGTTGATCAGCCGCTGGTATTAAATAGACTTAGTGTTTCACATATTAGTTGCTCCAATTGTCTGTAGCTATTTGTTGAGTATATTAACAGATGGGCTGCTTACGATTAATGCTGTTCATCATATTTTTTCAATCTACGGAGAAATAGATAAATTTGCCACGTTTCTATTTCTACCACACATATTTACGTGTGTGTGTGTGTATATATATATATATATATATATATAT
>NC_068987.1:63200018-63201515 GCF_001194135.2 Octopus bimaculoides | reverse complement strand
GACTGGGAAGGGATTATCCATTACGAATTCCTTGAACGGAACCAAACGGTCAACGCGATGTTCAACAGATGGAACGATTCAACACGGCTATTCAAGAGAAAAGTCCTAATCGTCAGCATGGAGTTCTTCTGCTTCACGACAACGCCCGCCCTCATATCGCCAATATGACCAAGGAAGCCATTCAAACGCATGGCTGGGAAGTGCTGCCACACCCGCTGTACTCTCCTGATTTGGCACCAACGGATTTCCACCTCTTTCGATCTCTTTCAAATGCTATGCGCGGAGTTTCGTTCAATACTAATGCAGAATTGAGAGCTTGGTTGGATCAATTTTTAAAGTCGAAATCGGGTGATTTCTACCAACGAGATATTGAACATCTTGTTGAATGTTGGAAAGAAGTTGTAAACAACAAGGGTGAATATATTATTGATTAATTAGTTGTTATTTTTTATTAAACCTTTTAAAAAATTTATATTTTAAAAAACGGCGGGAACTTGGTTGCCAACCTTATATATATAGGCACAGGTGTGGCTCTGTAGTAAAAAGCTTGCTTTCCAATCAAATGGTCCCGGATTAGTCCCACTGCCTGGCACCTTGGCAAGTGTCTTCTGCTATAGTCTCGGACCTACCAAAGTCTTGTGAGTGGAATGGGTAGACGAAAACTGAAAGAAGCCCGTAGTATACATATGTGTGTGTGTGTGCATGCGTGTGTGTCTTTGTGTCTGTGTTTGTCCCTCACAACCGGTATTGGCTTGTTCACGTCCCTGTAACTTAGCGGCTCGGTAAAAAGAAACTGATAGAATAATTATCACGCTTTAAAAAGTACTGGGGTGAATTCGTTCGACTAAAATTTCATCACGGCGGTGCCCCAGCATGGCCGCAGTCTAATGGCTGAAACAATTAAAATATAAAATATATATGTAGTCATAAACACACACGCGCACATACACACACACGCGCGCGCATTCATATATCTGTACATACGTATACATCTGAGTGAATATGCGTTTTTACGTATGCACGCTTTTTTAGAACACATACACACACACAGAGGCACGCACATACATGTGTGTCTGTCTGTGTGTGTCTGTGTGTGTCTGTGTACGCGCGCGCGTGTTCGTGTGTATGTATGTCTGTGTGCGCGCGCTATTGCTAGGCTGTATCACGTGAAAATTCGTTTCCCGATACGAACCATTTTTAATTTAATAGGTTAATCCAGTTCGTATTAATTGGCTAGGTTTTATATTCATTTGGTATCATTTTTCAGTTGATGTTTGTCTTGTAAATCTTGATGTTATGTCCTTCAGTGATATGGGGACTGTTGAATAAGCACTTCTTTTTTAAAAATTCGAATTCAAATTAGGAAATAATACAAGTGAAGCGAATAAAATAACAGTTTAATATTTGCAGAGAGCTCTGTTAACCTGCAAATGGTGAAGCGATGACTTTCGTAATTGAGCCGAGAGTTTTCAGTTGTAAGCCAAATGGTGAAGTGAT
>NC_068987.1:63198702-63200008 GCF_001194135.2 Octopus bimaculoides | reverse complement strand
ATTTTTAATTTAATAGGTTAATCCAGTTCGTATTAATTGGCTAGGTTTTATATTCATTTGGTATCATTTTTCAGTTGATGTTTGTCTTGTAAATCTTGATGTTATGTCCTTCAGTGATATGGGGACTGTTGAATAAGCACTTCTTTTTTAAAAATTCGAATTCAAATTAGGAAATAATACAAGTGAAGCGAATAAAATAACAGTTTAATATTTGCAGAGAGCTCTGTTAACCTGCAAATGGTGAAGCGATGACTTTCGTAATTGAGCCGAGAGTTTTCAGTTGTAAGCCAAATGGTGAAGTGATGAATTTCATTGAAGTGATGAATTTCATAATTGAGGCGAGAGTCTTCAGTGTAAACCACCAAAGAGCCACGAGGGAAACCACGAGGGAGTTACAAGGGAATCTACAGACTGCTTTAAAAGAAAAGCTATTAAGAGAACTAAGAGGTAATATTTATCCCCACGTAAACGTAGATGTTCTATTAGAGCAAACTATACTGTGGTAGTTATCATGAAAGAAACTCTCATAATTAGCGGGGAGATGAATCACTGATGCTTCTAACGGTCGAGTGTCCTTCATTGACAAGACCAAACAAGGTCGAAATCACGTGATCTAGTAGTCCTGGCACTGGAGGTAGCGATATAAACAAGAGTGCCATTTGCACCAGAAAGCCAATGTGAGAGTTTCTCTCGTGGTAACTACCACAGTATAGTTTGTTCTAATAGAACATCCTCGTTCAAATAGGGATAAATATTACCTCTCGGTATTAATAATGCCTCTATCACTAATATATATTAAGGGAACTAGTGAAAAGAAGCAACATGAAGCAGATTTGGTCTTATCTCCTATGAGTTTCCTTTAATTTATATTCTATCGGGAAATTGAAGAAATATGATAAACGAGTTCCATATGAGTTGACTAAATTTTATAAATAGCAGCATCTAAATATCTACAAACGTATTCACTGATGCTAACCTATAGTTAAAATTATCTTCTTCTTTGTACCATATCGTTACCTAGAATGAAAAATAGATGTTGTTTGATAATAATCCTTTTTACTATGGCACAAGGCTTGAAATTTTTGGGAAAATCTGTAGTTTCCCTTGTAACTTCCTCGTCGTTTCCCTCGTGGCTCTTTGGTGGTTTACACTGAAGACTCTCGCCTCAATTATGAAATTCATCACTTCAATGAAATTCATCACTTCAATGAAATTCATCACTTCACCATTTGGCTTACAACTAAAAACTCTCGGCTCAATTACGAAAGTCATAGCTTCCCCATTTGCAGGTTAACAGAGCTATCTG
>NC_068987.1:63196671-63198692 GCF_001194135.2 Octopus bimaculoides | reverse complement strand
TATTTCCTAATTTGAATTCGTATTTTTAAAAAGAAGTACTTATTCAACAGTTCCCATATCACTGAAGGACACAACATCAAGATTTACAAGACAAACATCAACTGAAAAATGATACCAAATGAATATAAAACCTAGCCAATTAATACGATCTGGATTAACCTATTAAATTTTAAAAAGTTGATTACACTGCAAAACTTATTTCATCGACCCCGAAAGGCGGGAAGGCAAAGTCACAACCTCGTCGGTATTTCAACTCATATCGCAATGATGTACGAAAAGTGCTAAGTATTTTCTCTTTCATGCTAATGGTTCTGCCAGCTCACCGCCTTATGTTGTTTCATAATAATGATTTCAAATTTTGACTCAGGGCCAGTAGTTTTTGTAGGGAGATGGAAGTAGATTACATCGATCTCAGCACTTGACTGTTACTTATTTTATCGACCTCCAAAGGATAAAAGGCAAAGTTCACCACGGCGGAATTTGGAGCTCAGAACGCAAAGGACAAAATGCCGCTATGCATTTTATCCGGCGTGCTAACAGATCTGCCAGCTAGCCGCCTTATATTGTTTGATAATAATAATAATAATAATAATAATAATAATAATAATAATAATAATAATAATAATAATAATAATAATAATAATAATAATAATAATAATAATAATGATGATGATGATGATGATGATGATGATGATGATGATGATGATGATGATGATGATGATGATGATGATGATGATGATGATTTCTTTTATTTGCTAGGTCAACATTATAGATTGTTAAGATAACATTAGAGCCTGTTGAGTCAACTTTATAGTCTGCTAGGTCAACATTAGAGATTGTTATGCTGACATTAGAGATTGCTGGGTTGCATGAGATACTGCTAGTTCAACGTTAGAGACTGGCAGGTAAGCATTAGAGACTGCTGAGTCAATATTAGAGAATCCTAGAGCAGCCTTTCTGCTGTTAGACCAACATTTTACGGCTATTGCAATTGCTGGTGCTGCTATTTACCCCAAGATCAGATCTAATTATGCTGATCTTTGATCAAATGTTCTATCCTGATATTTTTCAGTTACATTGCACCCCTTTCTATCCCTCACTTGACTACAGGATCCAATGTCTTGTGGGGGGGTTTTTTTTCTATGAAAAAGACATTAGGGTGTTGTATGAGGAAGATTTGACTGGTATGTCTGGCAGACAGGATGACCACGTAGAATGGCTCCCTTACTGTATTTCATCATTTGATTAAAGACATTTCAGTCGTGTCCACCCCGTTCGTCTTCCATTGCATATCTACGTTTATGCTATCTTTTCGTTTATCTTTTACTTGTTTCAGTCATTTGACTGCGGCCATGCTGGGACACTGCCTTGAAGGGTTTTGCCGTACAAAGCACCCCCCAGTACTTATTTTGTAAGTCTGATACTTTATTCTATCAGTCTCTTTTACAGAACCGCTAGTTACAGGAACGTAAACAAACCAACACTAGTTGTCAAGCGGTGAACTTACAGTGTAACTGTTCCAGCAGAATACTAGCATGCACACAACCAATTTGTACTTTCCTCACGTGATCTTTATCGACCCCTCGTGATCTCTACTCCTGTAACAATTCTACCCTTGTGTTTAAATATATAACTATCATAATTTGACCTGACACCAGTTGTTTGCCTGTTTATACTTTTATTATTTAATATACACACCTACTCAATTGAAATACTGCCCATAGCCATCTTCGTAGTCAACCTGAATACCTTACATCATTTGACGTAATCTTACCTAAATTCATACATGAATACATATAAATTTTTGCGGGCACCGCCAATATGGGAAGTTCTCAGTTTTATCATTAATGGTGCGAAACTGAACATTACCAATTGGTTGATGACTGATGAAGAATTAGGAACCTTCTGTGTGTCGTCCGATTGAACCCTCAGTGCACGTTATGTCGTTTTTATTAAGTAACGGAATGCACACCGAATTGTATTAACAGTAAGTTTATATATATATATATATATATATATAT
>NC_068987.1:63190887-63195864 GCF_001194135.2 Octopus bimaculoides | reverse complement strand
AAATCTACGATTTTTTCCTAACCATTAAAACAATAATATGAGGGAGATTTAGTTACATTATCAAGCCGGTCGAGCGACGAAGTGGAGGCTTCCTCGACAGCTGAGATACACTTTGTAATGGTTTTATAACACCAGAAGTCTTTCAGAGCAAGGCTAAGAATACTTCTTTGTAAATGTTGATTTCTAATTTTGGCACAAAGCCAGCAAGTTCGGGGAGGGAGTAAGTCGGTTACATCGACCCCATTGATCAACTGGTACTTATTTTATCGACCCTGAAAGGATGAAATGCAAAGTCGACTTCGGCGGAATTTGAACATAAAGACGGACGAAATGCCGATAAGCATTTTACCGGTGCGCTAACGATTCCGCCAGCTCGCCAACCTACTTCCTTGTATATATTGTAATTAAGAATTAATAATGTATTAATGTAACTATATATCAATTATGTAAATATGTAATTAATATGATAATTATGAAATCTTATCATTATGTGTTAATTAGCTAATCATGTTATTACATTTAAATATTTAATTATGTAAATATTTAATTATGTATTTAATCAAGTATGTAATTATATATTAATTATATAAATACATAATCGTGTAATAACTATGTAATTAAAGGAAGGGTGTGTCAAGTGTGTCTGTGTATGTGTGTATGTGTGTATGTGTGTATGTGTGTATGTGTGTGTGTGTATGTGCGTGTTTGCTTCTGTGTGTGAGTATGAATACTAAAGTACATGAACGTGTATGTATTTACGTGTATGTATGTCTTTGTTTATGTGCGTGCGTGTGCGCATGTGTGCATGTGTGTGTGTGTGTGTGTGTGTGTGTGTGCTTCTGTTGCACATAACAAATCTTTATTCAGCAGGCCGTCTAATTGCAACATCAGTGATTTTTCCTATATCAGTGAAGACAGATTTTATCTTAGCGCCCACACATCCCTGGTGTATATGCATTAAATATGATGCATAGACGTATGTATGCAGGTATGTATGTATGCGTGTGCGTGTATGTATGTATGTATGTATGCGTGTGTGTGTGTATGCATGCATGAATATATGTATGCATGTATACATGTGGGTAATTACAAACGCGCGTGTACGCGCCTGCGCGCTCGTGCGTATACTATGGAACTGGTCAGTGCTGAGAGTAATGCCATTTTTCCCTATGGAGAAATAAACTGGAGACAGATTTATGTATGCGAGTGTGTCTAAAAGCATTAACTCCTTTATCCCTGGCGACAAAAATCTTCTAAGTACACATGTTTATGTGTATGCATAAATACACAAACATACATACAGATAGACAGACAGACAGAAAGAGAGAGAGATGTATATGGTATTGGTAACGCACACATACACACACACACACACGTTTATATATGAACAGAGATGCCATTTTATTCCCACCAGTCAGGAATTATTGAGTTTATGAATTCAGAGAAAAGGTAAAAAACAAATTTCCATCCTTGGTAATTCGAATTTTACCCAAATATACATCCAGAAAGGTTTTTTTCAGCTGAGAAGGTTCAAGGAATAATTTTTGATTTCTCTTTGAGCATATTTCCCGAAATTCTATACTGAAATCTTTTTGTGTTTAATCAAAGAGGCATTACTTTGAAGAAATTGTTGAAAAGGTTTGCTTGAACTGAAATCTCTTCGAGTTTAATTCAAAAGTACATAAATTTTAAGAAATTGTTACGCTTACTACGATATTCTGCCTTAGAATTATTGCGAATTTCAGAACCCATGCAGATTGTTTTGAAGCCACCCTAAGCATCAAAGTCTGGAGACGGACTCGGATATGGAACCAGAGTACCGACCCTAAAATTTATAAATTTATAAAACTTAGTTTCTTATGCCACACGCGACTCGCCCTGTCGTTACATATATATCAATAAGTATAAAGAGTTGGTTAAATTGTTTTCATTCAATCGACATTAGTGTAAGATCACTCAACGAAATATACCTTTAGGTCAGTGTACTACGTAGTGTTGGTACAATAATGAATCGCTGCCGAAAAAGAGAACTGAAGCAATCATTGCTGAATTTCTAATCTGATTTATCCAATGCTACACAGAAGAAAATTGCAAACGAAGAAGTTTCGCAGCTCAAGGAAGTCGACTGCCAACCAGTGCGGCCAATTCTAGCAATGTTTGATCCAAAAATTTATGGAAATCAGAAACGTGACTTCTCATCAAGCCAGTCGTACCGGCGTCCATGGTGGGAATATTCTCATTTAAAGAAAGCCATATTTTGTTTTCCATGTCGGCACTTCTGCTCAAGCGGATATTTGCTTTATTAAAGATGGACATGCTAACTGGCATCACGCAAAAGAAAAAGAAAAAAAAGGTTTAAATAAGCATGCAAACTCTGTAGCCCGTATCCAAGCTATGGTAAGATGGAGGGAACGCCAACAGCGTTTATCCACAACAACATCTATGTCTTCAATTTTGCAAAATGATCAATTGAGCAAAAACCGTTACTATATCAATTCAATTGTTGATATTGCGCATTTTCTTTGCGCAAAAGAATTACCTTTTCGAGGAAATGAAAATGAAGCTTTTCAGGATCTTTATTCGGAAGGTGAGACGAAGCCTTGTAGTCTTTTTATGAAATTATTCCAGTACACATTAAGAAAGACTCAAAGCTAATGGAATGTTACAGTACGATTCCAAAAAATGCGACCTATATCTCAGCAGCAATGCAAAACGAAATCAGCCTTATTGTCGGTGAAATAAAATGTTCCGATGTTCCTTACTTTCCGCTGAAATGTGACGGAACGCGTGATTTGGGTAATACTGAAAATATTGCGATTGCTATTACGTACTTGAAAAACGGCAGGTTTTCAGGAAAACTTAGTTGCAATGCCAACTGTTCAATATTATGATGCTGAAACATTGGTGACTTGTTAATTAAGAAATCAATCAACCTTGGCATTGACGGAAAGCGTATGTTGTCACAATGCTATGATGGTGCTCCTGTGATGTCTGGTAAAATAGGTGGCGTTCAAAGAAAGATTCAGAATCGACTTGAAAAACATATACCCTATGTTCATAGTCTTAATCATCAATTGCATCTCAATTCTCGAGAAAGCTCAAATCGCTAGTTACAAGATTATCCAGCTTTTGACAAAAAAGGAAAAAAACCACATTCTGATGCCGTTCGCTCCTTGCAGACTCAAATTTAAAACGTTCAACTTCTCAAAAAGATCGTTGAGAAATGCTACTTCCAGCCACCAATTATCATCGTTAAGAAATTCAAATCCAGAATTTTCAGCATCGAAGAAATATATTATTTTAGTTCGCAAAGCGATAAATCGGGAGCACTTTTTCTTTCGAGAGCCATCACACGTCTGTATGAAGCAGTAAAGACTTAAAACCAGAATTCATAGTTTCACATAGAGATGCAAAAAGTCTGCACTGGAGGAAATGCAATTTTATGTAATTCACCACTTTAACAACGTTGTCCATCATCTTCAGGAGACCATCAAGTAGAGATTTTGACACCAAAACTTCGTGGTGAATCATGCAATGTACAATTTTAACTTGAGATCATCGTATCTTTGCAAATTAGGTATCTTTTCGCTTATGGAAATGATTTTTTTTTAAAATGGGAACGATTACAGATGGTAGATGGGGAGCTACGTATTTGTTTAGCCAGTGGAGGCGCAATGGCCCAGTGGTTAGGGCAGTGGACTCGCGGTCATGAGATCGTGGTTTCGATTCCCAGACCGGGCGTTGTGAGTGTTTATTGAGTGAAAACACCTAAAGCTCTACGAGACACCGGCAGGGGATGGTGACGAACCCTGCTGTACTCTTTCACCACAACTTTCTTTCACTCTTATTTCCTGTTTCTGCTGTGCCTGTAATTCAAAGGGTCAGCCTTGTCACACTGTGTCACGCCGAATATCCCCGAGAACTTCGTTAAGGGTACACGTGTCTGTGGAGTGCTCAGCCACTTGCACGTTAATTTCACGAGCAGGCTGTTCCGTTGATCGGATCAACTGGAACCCTCGACGTCGTAAGCGACGGAATGCCAACAACAATTCAGAGCCGTATTTTGACAAAATTCTTTCTCACAATCAATTGCATCTTTCTCACTAAAAACATTATTATTTTATTATATTACCTATATTATATTTTCATAAAACAATTATTTTATTGTTACTATAAGAATTTATCTATTTTTATTCATACTAATAAAGTATATTCAATTTTGTTAGGATTTTTATTTGGTGTGCCGCAAAATAAATTCTCCTCGTCTAGTGTGTCGTAAGGTAAAAAAAAAATGTATGGCATACACTGGCCCAAGGTATCATGTAGTGGGACTGAACCTGAAACCACGTGGTTACAAAACGAACTTCTTAACCAAACACCCATGACTGCGCTTGTTGTTTAATCTGGTCTTAGATATCATACCTTTAAGACACTGAAGTGCGATTTCTGGGTAATGTGGCTGCTATTTCTAGCAGATCAAATAGCTACATGCAAGCTCCCTTGTTTGCGCGTTCATGTCATGTAGTAATTTAGAAATTATTATCTAAGGGAGATAACTCAAACTTTTGTTATCAGAGTTGTTTCTCTTCATGAAATATCAATTTAAACATAACTATTATTTTTTATCTCTTTTCAACCATTGGACTGCGGCCTTGCTGCACCACCGCCTTAGAGGGTTTTAATCGAACCAATTCTTTTGTTTTAAAATCTGGAACTTATTCTATTGGGTCTTTGGCCGAACTGCTAAGTTATGAAAATGTAAATAGACCAACACTGGTCAAGCTTTGGTGGGGGCGAGAGACAAACAGGCATACACACATATATAAATATATAATATATGTGTGTGTGTGTGTGTGTGTGTGTGTGTGTGTGTGTGTGTGTGCATGTATGTATATATATATCGTCAGTAAATCATAAATCTGAAAGAGAAGTTCACTCTAAATTTTAGAGCAGATTATGTAGAGAATGTTAATTATG
>NC_068987.1:63189666-63190374 GCF_001194135.2 Octopus bimaculoides | reverse complement strand
CCCGAAAGGATGAAAGGCAAAATAGACCTCAGCGGAATTTGAACTCAGAACATAAAGACAGACGAAACACCGCTAAGCATTTCGCCCGGCGTGCTGACGTTTCTTATTTCTTTATTGACCACAAGGGGCTAAACAGAGAGGGGACAAACAAGGACAGACAAACGGATTAAGTCGTTACATTGACCCCAGTGCGTGACGGCAGACGAAATACCGCTAAGCATTTTACCCGCCGTGCTTACGTTTCTGCCAGCTGGCCGTCTTGTTTTAAATGAATATTTCCAAAGTTTTATACAGGAGAAATCTTCCTTTCTGGATAGCAAATTGGAAGCAAATTATTCGTTAATTATATATTCAATTATATTGTTGTCAAATTAAGTATATTCCTTAAAATTTGCTGTAAAATTTGCTATAAAATTATGAATATTCTTTAATTCAGCACAGTATCGGACAAATTATTTTATTGCAATTAGTTATGAATATTTATGTCATTTAATGGTTTTGCCAATAAAAACACAAGCACTATTTATTTGATGTTCACTATTTGTTTTTCAGGTTTTTGTTCGACCATAGTTCTTTCGTTACAATTCAGTGGCCTTATACGTGGTTCTTTACTTATTTTTTCTTTTTTGTGTCTGCCCTTTTTAATCATCTGCCATGTTGTATTCAACAGAAATTCAAAATCTTATGGGAAACTTCGTAAATCTTGTA
>NC_068987.1:63183595-63185990 GCF_001194135.2 Octopus bimaculoides | reverse complement strand
AAAATTAAAATGTTATGATGAGTTATATGGGATGCTTATACCAGAACTTCGCCGACTTCGTTTTCCATCATGCTCGGACGAGGGAAATAGTCAAACACAGAGGTTGACATAATTGATTATATCGATAATTAAAAATAAATCACAGAGACGTTGCTTGTTCCTACAACTCATAATGACGGTTACTCGGTTTCAATGGCGTTTAAGTAACTGAGATCACAACTTTCCCCTTGAAAGCAGCGCCGGTTCGTTACAGGGACGCCGGTCCGATACAAGCAAATTTTTACGGGCGTGAACAAGTTGAATCGATCCCAACGCTTCACTGTTACTTTAATTTATCAACTCCAAAGGGATAGAAGGCATAACTGACCGAGGCTGGATTCGATCTCAGAACATAAAGAGCCAGAACAAATATACGTGCTCAAGATTTCACCATCTCGCAGCATTTGGTATCAAATTACCTACTATTATATCGCCGTCGCCTTGCACACAATTCCAAAACGCTCGGGATTTTATTGCGGTGTCGAGTTCTCTCCCTTAAATATTTACCTCCCTTATCAGGACACGTTTGCAATTTTGTAAATGTCCCATAAACTAATTTGTTCGAAAACCAATGATTACTTCGACGTTATCAGCTAGACTCTAAATGTACGCAATTTAGCTTAAGGAATATGTTCGTAGGATTTTATGAAAGTAATGTTCGTTTTGTTTTTTCACACATATATCGGCCAAAAAGCCGGAAGTTTCGTTCGTGGCACGCAGCGTCTAACTAATTCAGAGGCGGCTATCCGCATGAAACATAACATAGGTTAGTATTAACATACTCAATACAAGGAACATTAAAGAAATGAAAAGCATAACAAGAGCATGAATTTTTATAGTTTTATTCAAAGATAGTTTCCATACATACATACATACATATGTATGTATATATATATATATACAGATAAGCATTTTAACAAAGGGATCTAATCCATTTATTTCAGAGCCAAAAATAGAACAGAATAAAACCCAAGTAAATTTAATTATTTGATGTTGTTCCTGGTGAGATGTTTTCAAAGGTTTAGTTAGGTAAGGTGGGGGAGTGTGTATGTATACATATACACGTGCGCGTGTGTGAAGTGTGTTCATGAGCAAATTATGAGTATGTTTGCATGCAGAACTGTATAAGAATACGCATGAGAAGCATGCGCACGCACACACACACACACGTGTGTGTGTGTGCTTGCCTATGTGCATGTATGTGGAAGTATGTTGCATAGTGGTTAGAGTGTTGCACACGTAATTATAAGATTCTAGTTTCGATTCCTGGACTGGGTGATGTGTTCTTGAGCAAGACACTTCATTGTACGTTGCTCCAGTCCACTCAGTTGGCAGAACAGAAAGGAGTAATCTTGCAACAGACCAGTGTCCCATCCAAGGGGAATGTATATGCCACAGAATCAAGGGAAACAGGCCTTATGAGCCTCTGGCTCAAGAAGGACCTTTGACACTTTTTTTTATAGATTATTATTATTATTATTTTTATTTTTATAATTATTATTAAGGTGGCAAGCTGGCAGAATCGTTAGTACACCAGGTGAAATGTTTAGCAGAGGTTGACTTTGCTTTTCATCCTTTCAGGGTCAATAAATTAAGTACCAGTGATATTATGGGAGGGAGGGGTTCCATGTAATCAACTAGTCCTCTCCCCCAAAACTTCAAGCCTTGTGCCTATAATAGAAAGGACTATTATAATCATCATTATTATTATTACTATATTCTATTGTATCATTTGATATTATATAAAGTCACACAGAGGATTTTCTGAAGATCCAAAAGCTGAAACTCAGTGTACCAAAAGTGAAGTATATGCTTCATTTAAATATTTTATCACTTTTCGTACGGAGTAATTTTTTAAATGTATCTATGTAATAACATACATCAAGCCTTCTATGTTTTGCTTAGGCATAGCGAGACTAATAGCTTAGTGTAGAGCCCAATATACGTATGATCCAGAACAAAATGTTATATGAGTATAGAGTGGTAATAGAAAATATAGAGATAACACTAGAAAAACCAAACGTTATAATGAATTTCATTAGCTTACAGCTGTTTCTGCTATACGATGTGGTTGA
Organism: Octopus bimaculoides; assembly: GCF_001194135.2. Classification (NCBI taxonomy): domain Eukaryota; kingdom Metazoa; phylum Mollusca; class Cephalopoda; order Octopoda; family Octopodidae; genus Octopus; species Octopus bimaculoides. The sequence continues at coordinate 63,183,876 of NC_068987.1, read as the reverse complement.
CTCTTAGTTGAGTACCAGGACAACATCCTATAGCTTCATCAGAGCCTTGAATATGAAGTGCACTTTATTTTGGGAAAGTTACATTTTCAGAACATACAGGCATTATGAGTGAGAAAGTTTATGTTGATGGCTATAGAAAATTCTATCCCAAGGTAGAAAAAAAAGTATGCAAATATATGCATGCACTTAGGGTAGAATTAAAACAGAGATATACAGGAAGACATGCACACTCATTCATACATATATATATATATATATATACATATATATATATATATACA
>NC_068987.1:63181058-63183495 GCF_001194135.2 Octopus bimaculoides | reverse complement strand
AGAGAGAGAGAGAGAGAGAGAGAGAGAGACAGACAGAGAGACAGAGAAAGACATACACATGTATTCACAAACACGTGTGTATAGATATATATACACACACACTTGTACTTGTATGCATTTACAACAACACACACGAAGCCAAGCTCTCAACATTCAGTCAAATTTTCACCATGGAGAAAAACATAAAACAGTTCATTATAAATAATATATAAACACGGATTGCTAAAACAAAAACAATAAAAAGAACAATGGGAACTAGAAAGAAAGGAATTTTTTTCTAATTTTGGTAACAGAAACAGAACTTCTGTAAAGGAAACAAACAAAAACATATTTAATTTTGAATTACAAATACAAACATTCTGCACTTTATTAGAGGATACATATGTGTGTGTATATGTTTTTGAGCATGCCTATAGCTTAAATATACATATACATGAGCATACTTAAAGCTTCAACTAACAACTTATGTGTTCAGTGATATACAGTTGGAAACGAAACAGCGTATGTATGTCTGTATGTATGTATGTATGTTTGTATAGGTGTATGTCTTGTACGTCAAGGACTGTGGTTTATAGTCATTATATAAGGATCCAGAACTGAAGAAGATTCATCACTAAATTCAATAAACAATCATAAACATGATATGCGATTCTGTCAGAACATACACATTTATTTACATGTGTGTGTGTGTGTGTGTGTGTGTGCAATAGTATATTTAAGAAACAATCTAACAAACCATTTGGCTAGCTTGGCACAAGCATATAGCTCAAACTAGGCAGCACTACCATGTAACCAGTGATACAACTACCATAGGTAATGAAGCAATGTGTACTTCAGCATGTGTTTGCGTGCCTGTTTAAATGTGCAGGCGCTCATGTGTGTGTGTGTGTGTGTATGTTTTGTTTTCTTGTTTGCAAAAGATCTGATCTGATATTGTAACTTAAAAATACATATTATTACTTTTGCTGTGGTCAGACTTGATCATCATTATTGGTTTATCACAGGAGCAGGGAGACGAGGGGGAATAGTTGATTCAATTAATCCTCCAATATTTTACTGACAATTACATATACATGTATATAAAACTATAATCGTCACTAAACGCAACTAAGGGTGTCCAGACATCTACATTGCTAGTCACGTTTAGTGATGATTATAGTTTTCCTTTATGGTATCACATTTCGAATGGCTGTTTATATTAATTTATATGTAGATATATATGCACATAACCAATTGTGGTGAGATAAGAATATTAAACAGAAACACACACACACACTCATGCATTATTTCCTTTATTCTCCCTTTCCAGTAAAACGGTGCCAGTCTTTTGATTAAATACAAATAGTATGTGAGTGTATATATATCTGTGTGTTTGTGTGTATGTGTGATAATTTTCAGCAAATATAACTATTTAAAAATTCGAGAATAGAGATAGACAAACATTTAGTTAAACAGACAAAGAACAGACAAAGAAATAGATATCTCTCTCTTCATTGTATTCTGCCCTACATTACAACTATTAATTTTGCCATTAAATGACACACCATGTATGCAGAGTAAGATTTATTAACCCACGTTCATATTCAGATTCTTAAAAAGAATGATAGTTTTTTTTAAGAATCAGTATTTCAAAATAGGGTCATAAATCTTATCCCTCACTGCCTGAAGAACCATGTTATGGCAAAACTAATAGTTGTAATGTAACGAAGAAAAACAATGGAAGGTAGATTGATCGATAGATTGACAGTCCGACATACAAATTGACTCACAAACAAATAGATTTTTTATAGTTTGAAAAGTTTATGTCAGATATTTTTTTTTTAAATATAAATTTTAAAAAATAAACCTGTACAAGGGATACAGGTTTGTCAACTAAAAGTTTAGAATGGCAGAATGAGACATGGCCATTCTAGGATCTGTACACCAGCAATAGGGATAATATATCAGTGTATTTATAAAACTTTATATATTTTTATTTTATGTTAAATCTTTTTCTTAATGTTTATCATGCAAAGTGCAATAGATAAATATATAAGTATATGAATAGTTGAGTATATAAATATATAAATAATTGAATATATATATGAAAAACGTGTACAGGAATATATAATAGAGTAAGTATGTTTATGTAAATGATTATATAATGTGATTATTATTATAGTTGTTGTCATTTTTTAATTTAATTCCATAATACAAACTAAGAAGGGTTTCAATTCTTAACAGTTCCAGTTAAAGAAGTGTATTTGTAACAATAACAAGTGCAACTTCAATTGTTTAGCATGTAAACTAACCAAAATTCAAATGCCATAAATACATTATTGGGGTGAATGCGTGTGTGTGTGTGTGTGTGTGTGTGTGTGTGTGTGTAGAAATAAGTACAGCTTCAATCTTAGAGCATGCAAATTGGCCTAAAACCATGTGCCATAAATACATTACT
>NC_068987.1:63180379-63181048 GCF_001194135.2 Octopus bimaculoides | reverse complement strand
TATATATATATATATATATATATAGTGTGTGTATGTATATATATACACGCACACACACACACGCACGCACACACACACACACGCACGCACACACACACACACGCACGCACACACATACACATGGAGAGACGTTCCAAAAGTAAATAGACACCACCAATTATACTGCATTACCTGTAGAGATATTTTCTTCATTAGTATAATACCCAAATGGATTAAATCATTACAAACTATACAAAAAGCATGTCTACAAAATACTAGACTGAGTATTTAAATGCATCAAATGATATTCTTTTGTTTCTAGAATTCAAAAATTATGTTGTATATTTACTTTCGAGATGTTTGTGTGTGTTTGCATATGTGTATATGTGTGTAAATATATATATATATATATATATATCTTTTATCTTTTACTTGTTTCAGTTATCAGACTGAGGCCATGCTGGGGTACTGCTTTGAATTTTCAGTCAAATGAATCGACCCCTGAATTTATTTTTGTTTTTTTAAGCCTGGCACTTATTCTATTGGTACCTTTTACCAAACCGCTAAGTTACGGGGATGCAAACACACCAACAGCAGTTATCAAGCAGCAGTGGGGCACATACACAGACATAAAAACACACACACATAGGATATATATATATATATATATATATATATATATATATATAT
>NC_068987.1:63175956-63180369 GCF_001194135.2 Octopus bimaculoides | reverse complement strand
TATATATATATATATATATATATATATATATATATATATATACATACACATTGGGCTTCTTTCAGTTTCCATCCATCAAATCCACTCACAATGCATTGGTTGGCCCAAGGCTATAGTAGAAAACACTTGCCCAAGGCGACACACAATGGAACTAAACCCGAAACCATGTGGTTGGGAAGCAAGCTTCTTACCCCACAGTCACACCTATACCTATATCTATATATATATATATATATATATATATATATACACACACACACACGCATATATATTAATGACTGGGATCAGTAACTGGACTGTGATCATGCTGACTGGAACATTATCTTTGAAGACTTTCACTGATTATGTTGACTGGCACCAGTACATGGTACTTATTTCATCTTATCAAGGAAGACAAACAAAATCAACCAAGCATAAAGGACGGTAACTGAGATGAAACCAAACACCAAAACATTTTTGTTCAACACGCCTATTTTTCATTGTGCGCGTGTGTGTGTGTGTGTGTATGTGTGTCTATACAGCAGGCTCCTGCAGTTTTCATCGGCCAAATTTTACTCACATGGCTTTGGTAGACCCAAGGCTATGAGAGAAGATGTACTTGCTCAAGTTTCCATGCAGTGGAATCAAACTTGGCACCATATGACTGCACAGTTTTCAACCATAGAGTAGAAAAATTTGTTTTTCTAATTCAGAGTCCAAGACTTATAACCATTACCACCAGCATCAAATCACATCAGGTTATCACAATTTCATTTCCTCAATTTTAATTTTAACCCTTGCGATGGACTGGCATCCAATTTTATAAGCCAGGGGAGGACAGAAGGCAAAGACACCCAACAATCCAGTGAACTATGAACTGAGAGAGAGAGAGAGAGAGAGGAGTAGAAGAAAGAGAAGATATCATTCATATATATACATATTTAACAACCTTCATATCACCATTACCAACATCAACAACATATTAACACCAACTTTAATCATGCTGGCATGGACTGAGCTGAATTGGACTGCGACGGGTTAGTCAGATCTGTCAGATATATCCTTTGTGTCAAACTTCCGTCATTTTTAGCAATGTGACTCAAAGTCCTAACACCTATCTTCACCACTACAAATACTTAAAGATTTAATATATCTGGACCCAGCAAAGTTCAAAAGGTGGGGAAGAAATGGGAGAAGAAGGGAGAGAAAAAACAAAAGACTAAAAGAACATCCAGCTTATAGTGAATTTATCAGCATCAATAACACACACACATACACACACATATATATATATTATATACACACATGCTTGCATACACAAACACATATACATGTTTGCTTTTCATTTTTTATTCTTTATTGTTACTTTTTTTCTTGAAAAGCTGCCTCTCAGAAGAGAATCAACCACCTGATTGCAACAAACATGGAAAAATGACCAATCAAAGTGTCATGAACTGAGAGGCTAGCAGACAGACACAGACAAACAGACAGACACAGACAAACGGACAGACACAGACAAACAGACAGACGGCTAGTCTGGGGATGTTTTGAATGGTTTAATATAGAGCATCATCAACATCGTCATTGTCTACAACATCAACGACAGAATAAGATATACAGTGGAAACAAAAACAAACACTTAACAAAAAAGTAAACAAATCTATACTAGCATTTACACACACACACACACACACACAAAACTCCATCCCCTCACCCACTCAAAAGTAAAATGTTGAATAACAACATAAAAAACCCCCAGCAAATATTCATTTAGGAAAAGCTCCCCACACTTACTGAAGGGCCCATGGCTGAACCTGTTTTCACACATACATACATGTGTGTGTGTATAGATGGGTGTATACACTGAAGGTGCATGACCTAGTTGTAAGGGTGTTGTACTCATGATCACAGTTTCAATTCCTAGACTAGGCACTATGTTGTGTTCTTGAATAAAACACTTCATTCTACACTGATTCAGTTGACTAAGCTGTAAATGAGAAACCCCTGCAATGGACTGGCATTCCATTTTATCAGCCCAAGGAGGACAGAAGGCAAAGACACCCCACAATCCAGTGAACTATGAACTTAGAACAAAATGGGAGAGAGAGAGAGGAGTAGAAGAAAGAGAAGATATCATTCATAAATATATACATATGTCAAAAACAAAGCCTGTATGTAGTCAACCAGCCTGCTGAAAATAACAGCCAATTATCGTCTAGACCAGGGGTTCTCAACCATTTTTCATCTATGCACCCCTTTGATTACTATTTTATTCTGGTGGACTCCCACTGCCATTTAATGTTTAAAAACTAGTCTTATAGAAACTTCTTTCAAAATTCCTAATTTATTTTTCACACTTGTGTAGGTTGCACTAAGTAAAATGTTAGAGAGAAAAAAAACTAGCTGTTTCTTGCAATACATACCAATGCATACATCTAAAGCAAAATTTTTTCAGGGGCCCTTAAAATATTATTGTGGATCCCCAATTTATTATTTTGTTGCATAGACCCACCAAAAAATTCTTATATAGACCTTCAGGGGCCATGTGGTCCCCAGCTGCAAACCACTACTTTAGACCCTGTTGCAGCAGCTTCAAAAATAAAAAGAGACATTGGACAATGTAATTCTAGATATAGAATAACAGTAGGTGGTCAAGGCTGGAATGCATTTGGTCAAAGGCCAACTTATTCAGAGCTGACATACGGTCAAATGGTTAAATAACAACACTACTACTATAATGTATACATAATAGCTTACTGCTTAACCTAGTGTTGACACAGCCATGTGGAGAATCATATACTTTCTCCGTGTCAATGCTTTGTTGCCAAAGCAAAATAACAGAAAAATATTCTGATATTTTACAAAGTTTGGAAATTTTTGAGGCTTTGGTCTTCAAAAATTTACAAAAACTGAGAGTAAAGGATTTGCAATATGAACACATATTCGCTGCTTTCTTCCAAGGAATTTAATGCTCTTAGCTTAGTTTTTCCTTGGGGCTGGCCAGATTGGAGCAATATCGAGAATAACCAGCTGAAATTGCAAAGATAATCTTGATCTCAACTGATGAAAGAAAACTCTGAATGACCTGTCCTTGTTTTCTTTGTATCGTCTATCTGGATGTTTTGTTGTCCCTTTCTTGTATCACCTAACTGTCTGGATGTTTTGCGTTCTTGTCCCATTTTGTATTATTTATACATATATAAATATTAGACGACAAAAGACTGAGATACATGGCGCCTTGCTGTACTCAAGGAAACCCTACAGCAGCAGTGTTAAGGCCACTCCCCCTGATGAAGAGGATTGGCCTGCAAGAGGCTCGTGCCAATGCCACATAAAAAGCATTCATGCTGGTTCCATGTGAAAAGAACTTGTGCTGGCACTACATAAAAGCTTTCATGCCAGTGCCATGTTAAAAGCACTCAGCACACTCAGTAAAATGGTTGGCATTAGGAAGGGCATCCAGGTGTAGAAACGAAATCAAATCAGACTAGAACATAGTGCCACTGTAACTACCAGCTCTGGTCAAACCATCCTGCCCATGGCAGCATGGAAAATGGATGTTAAAGAATGATGTTATAAGTCATTTAAGAATCCATAAAGTCAGGAAAAATATCCGCTTGTATATTTGTCAATGGAGTGAGTAATTAATCAAAGCAAATAGCAATTTAGATCCATTTCAGCTGATCTTACAGGGGATTAGAAAACCAGATACTAGATAACAGCAGTTAACTAATATCACATGTATAAATACACATTCCAATCACTGTGATAAAATGGAAAGGAGAAACTCAGAGTAGTGACAAGCAGGAAACCTTATCTTGAAATAAATAAGTTCTACAAGTACCAAGTACATATTTTCAGCCATTTGTAAATCCAAACATGCACACACACACACACACACACACACACACATGTATACATTCACACACATTGCATGAATATGTATTAGTATGTATGAGATACATACTCACATATATACATGTATAAAGACAAGTGTTTAATAGAACATGATTCTATCAGATTGGAGCCTGGTGCAGATTTCTGGTTCGCCAGTCCTCAGTCAAATCGTCCAACCCATGCTAGCATGGAAGGCAGACGTTAAATGATGATGATGATGATGATGATAATTTCTAAACCTAAGGCTTCTGCAAAACTGTAGTAGTAGTAGTAGTAGTAGTAGTAGCAGCAGCAGCTGTAGTAGTAGAAGTAATGTAGAAAGAGGCTTGGCTACATAATGTATTCCAAAGTGCTCCAAAATAGTTGTTATGGTATATGTGTGTGTGTGTGTATACAGGGATGGCCATAAGTTGCTTTACCCATTTCTAATAATAATAAAGAACTGGGTAAAGCAACTTATGGCCATCCTGTGTATACATATATATATACATACACACAAAATTTTATATACACATACATACAAAATTATTTATATAT
>NC_068987.1:63138879-63175820 GCF_001194135.2 Octopus bimaculoides | reverse complement strand
TATATATATATATATATATATATGTATACTGCAGTTTTCTAAATCAGAATAAATATGCTGAATATATATTACATTACATTATAGACAATTTGTGAGACAATAAACACATTTTATCTCAGCCACTTACCACCAACTTCAACATGATGTATCATTTTACAACTATTTATCTTTTTTCCATAATCATATATAAATACATTTTTATTATATATAGTTATTTGTTTTTCAAGGTGGGAAGATGTTTTTTTTTTGTTAGTTTTCTTTTTTTAGATCTGTTTTTTTGCTATGGAAATGACTAAAGAGCATCAATGTAATCGAGCAATATTAGAAAAGTACTCGAGCACATCAGCCATGCTGAACTCAAGCGATATCAAAGAGTCAGGGTAACAGTTATTTATCAAGTTTTCGTAATGCTTGTATGCTCGAATGAATTCATCTTGCATTGTATGCCAAACCACCTGGAGGAAAAAAAAAAAGAAAACAAATACATCATGTTAATACAGGGAGGTCAGAAATTTTGAGGAGAGAAGTGTTAGTGGATTAAACAGAAAGCATTTCACTGCTATTTTATTTTATTGGTCCCTACCAAAAGGATGAAAGTAAAGCTGACCTTAGCAAAATTTACATTCAAAGCACAAACAGCCATGTTAAATACTGGTTTCAAATTTTGGCACAAGGTCAGCAACTTAGGGGGACCGGCTTAAGTTGATTACATCAACCCTAGTGCTAAACTGGTACTTATTCTATTGACCCCAAAAGGATGAAATGCAAAGTCAACCCTGGTGACATCTAAACTCAGAAAGTAAAGTCAGAAAAAAGGTCACTGGTATGGACAAAATGTTTAGTGGCATTTTTTAAGGATGAAAGGCAAGTAAACCTCAGCGGAATTTGAACGTAGAACATAAAGACGGACAAAATGCCACTAAGTATTTTGCCTGGCATGTTCACAATTTTGCCAGCTCCCCACCTTAAATCACACCAAATATTGCAAAGCATTTTGTCCGACACTCCAGTACCTATCTTTCTTTCTTGTTCCAGAGACAGAAAAAAAGATATTTTAGTTGCAGACAGAGTCACTGACTCAATGTAAATGCCTCTTCTGCTAGTATATAGCTGGTATTTTTTTTCCTTTAACATTCTGTAGCAAAGGTTAAATATAGTTGATTGGATCAGTCCTCAACCCAAGCAAATAGCTAATGTTTATTTTATAACTCTGAAGAAAGATCAGAAGGCAAATTCAATAGCAGCATTAGCATTTGAAGACAGGAGACAGAGGCAAATATCTTGTAATATCTGCTAATTCAACACCTTTCTTTCTCTCTCTCTCTCTCTCTCTCTCTCTCTCTCTCCCTCTCTCTCTCTCTGAGACACCTACAAACATTATAGACTCAACAATAATACACTAGAAAGACACTCCAATATCATTTTTGAAACACTCTTTCCTTCACCGGATCTACACATATGCAAGAGACACACACAAAAATAACTGCACCTATGATAACCAAATCCTGTGCTAGATTTATAAGCACTTCAGTATAGAGAGTTGCAATCAGGCTCCAAAATAAAAACCAAGTAAGAAAACTTTCCCAGAGCATTCAGCCATACAAAAAAGAAACTAGAGAGCTAAATAGATTCATGTTCTGAGTCATACTACACTCCACACAGCTAACTATTTGCTGAACATTATGCAACATTAATATATTACTTCTTTGTAACTATCACATCAACGAGGGAGCCTCTACATGATTGTCTGACCTGTTAGAAATAACAGTTAAATCTCACTCAAATTACATCCAACCAATATAAATAAAGAGGGTTGTGTTGAACAGTGTAGACCATGACATATAAAAAGACAGAAAGGTTGTGAATAGAACACCTTTGACTGTAAATCTGCTTAATCAGAGTTGATATGAGGCAAAACAATATGAACCTGCCTCAGGTAACCTCTTGAAATGATATGGTGTGATATATGAGGAGTTACTTTTGTAGTAGCCTTAATTCATCATATGGTTCAACACTGACAACTGGTCCTTGAGAGCTTTTAGGAAAGGCACTCTGTCGTAAGCATTTGGGAACCAAGTCTGTAGGTTGAGGACACCTTCCTCCCTCCCAGCCAGCAGTTCTTGAAAAAGGTAATGAACACCACCCTTTCCTCATGACTAAGCAGTAATAAAAACAGAAAAGATAGAAGGCACTGAAACTCACCTCAAAGAGATTCTCTTCTTCACACAAATGTTTCTCAACTTTGCGATATAAATGTTCCAGACCTTTCTTCACCTTTGAAGAGAAATGGATGTATAAATTGAATTATAAAGTCATAGACCATAATTCTATTCTAAACAATAAACAATTCCTCTTTTTCAATTCACTAACACAATTATATATCAAATCTCATTTAAGACATTTATTGAAACAAATATTTCTTCAAAGGGTCAGCCTGCATCTGGGCCTTTAAAATTCACTTCCCAACAGAATGCCAGAATATCACAAACATTCCCAGAAGATACTATAGACATACTTATCATTTAAATCAAGTGATTTTGTCGAATTAAGCACCTTCAATTTTAACTCTGACAAAAAAAAAGCTGGAGTTCAATACAGGCATACCTCAGCTTAAGTCGTTTCAATTTAAGTCATTCTTGATTATACAGGAGTTTTCAAAAATAATATATGGAAAAATAGAAATCATGTTAAGTCATTTTACTCAACTTTACATCTGTCTACCACAAATATTGGAATTATAAAATCACTAGAAAACTGTGAAAAGCACATATTATCATGTTACTGTACAATAAATAAGAATAAAAGCATATAAAATCATATTAAAATACATACAGTAAATGTTAAGATATGCACCATAAAGTAGTGTAGCTTAGTGAGCAAAATCATGAAATCACGAAACCACCAAATTGTATGTATGTATTGGTAAATTTTAAATAATTTTAGATTACTTTTTTTTTTTACTGTACTTTATTAAAAAATAAAACTTATTTGTTTGTAAGCTTAAAATAGGTTTTTATTAACCATGTATTATTAACCATAAACAAAGTACAGAACTAGGAACGGTTATTATTGGTTTAACCTAGAGACAAATAAATTCGGCCTACTCTAGCCTAGAGACAAGTTAATTCGACTTAAGTCGTGTCTCCTGGAACCAATTAATGACAAAGGGTGAAGTATGTCTGTACTCTATCCACTCACACATTCCAATGCATCTGTAACATTTACATATGAATTATTGGAGTAAGTGTTTAATATTTTCTACAGTTACAGGTATAGTCATTAACGTAATTAAAGAGTATGCTCCACAATCACATGATTTCTTGTTCAATCCCACTACCCAGCACCAAGGGCTGGTGTCTTCTACAATAGATTCAGACCAATTGAAATAACTGAAATTCAATAGATGGAAACCGTGAGGAAGCCTATTGACTGGACTGTACTTGGGTATTAAACTTATTCTGTCCTCCAGTTTAACATCACCAACTGGCTTTTCAGTGACTTTAGTAGTGCCCATCCTGTTGTGAGCATTTGGACTTAGTTTCTAGTCAACAGATAAACTAAGAGTTCTCCAATGTCCATCAAAATGAGGTCTGGGGCAATGCTCATCCTCCCCTGACTTACTCAAACACTGAAACATCAAGTGACACCAGTATCTATTTAATATTCATTAACCCTTTCGATACCAAACCGGCTGAAACCAGCTCTGGCTCTGTAGTACAAATGTCTTGTTTTCATAAGTTTTGAATTAAAATCTTCTACTAAACTTTAGTCACACTAGCTTAATGATAACTAAGTTATTTTACTAAATTCTTTGTTATATTTAAAATTAACTGAAAGAAACACAGAACATCTTAAAATAAATATGGTAACAAAAGGGTTAAAAGAGACTGGTAGTAGCCATAGCCTTTTTAGGATGTCATAGACTGAATGGTTGACAAGAAAATACGTGCTGAAACAGAATTCTATAAAGAGGTGAACATCTAATGCTGCTTAAGTAAGGGACCTTAACACTTTGTTCTTTACTGGCCCCTAGATCCCTTTAGGGTTTAGAGGGTCAGCAAATAAGTGTCCAGGAACAAAACCACTGCTTTAGCAATAGGAGACACAGAAATTTGTCTTAAATTTTGTTTAATCATTCCAAGATTCAAGGACTAAACCATTTTCTTGGTGCTAAAGCAACCCAATACAGAATAACAGTCAACTTTACCTCTTTGCCAGGGTATTCCTTAATGACTTTTCTTAGTTCTTGTTTGCTGAAGGCCAGCTGGTAACCGACCTCCTCCATTTTCACACCAGCAGCAACTCTACTTTCAACCCCTTCGAAAAATATCTGTAAAATTGAAATACACAAAAGTTGAATACTGTAACAAAATTAACAAATATTTCATCTCATTCCAACAAAGGGTCTTAATCAAATTGTTAGAATTTTCTTCTTCACTATAAAATAATCTATTCAAATTTCAGTACTTTTTATAACAAAAACAATTAATTTTTTCAAAAGTTTTTTACATTATTTTTGTGCATGTTAAAAAGTGATTCTCTTAAACTTATAGACTGTAGAGCCAAGTCAGACAGTTCATAACCATATATCAGTATTTGGCATGTAAAACTGAAAGAGCCTGTCTCTCCAAACCACACTCATATCTTATATCAGCACTTCAAAACCCCATCAATTATACAGTACTACAACTATAAACAGAAGTGATTTGTACCACCTCAAGGTTTTATTGAATTTAGTTGGACTGAACATTTCAACATCAAATATCCTAGCAAGCAGTAACAGAATACACATCATGGAACCTTGAAACAAGAAACAACAATTCTGTTCCCAAACTCAGTCCTCAGACTGGGAAAAATGCTTAACAGTATTTCATCTGTCTTCATGTTCTGAGTTCAAATTTCGCCAAGGTTAACTTTGCCTTTCATCCTTTCAAAGTTGATAAATTAAATTCCAGTGAAACACTGGAGTCAATGTAATCAACTAGTCCCCTAGTCCCCTCCTTCCAAATTTCAGGCTTTGAGCCAATAGTAGAAAGGATTATTAAGCAGTTGCTGACTGGCCCCAACGTGGTCCTGATCAAAAGCATTCCAGTCATAACACTCGAGACATCTTTCAGGCATAGTTCCCCATTGACTATATTGTCCAAAGTGTTTTCTCCCAAGTAAGAGAGATTAAAGTCATTGAAGTTCAGTCTGGATACTTGTAAGTGAATATTTACAGGAAAAACATAGGTGAGAAAAGAATTTCAGAAGGCAACAGTTTGAAGAAGAAGTGCAATGGAAAGGTGAAACATAGTGAACCTCACAAGGAGGAGAGTTAATATGTTAAAATGAGACATACGTGAATCTTCTCTAGTGGTCGGCCAAGCAGTGATGTTGTATACTTGTGTAGACTCTCCAGATATTTTTGTTTGAAGTCTTTCTTTTCACTTTCCAAGCAAGATATTTTAAGCCGCGACAAAATGGCTACAAAGACGAATGAATAAATTTAAGAAAACTATAGAGCAAAGTAAAAATAATTTTCTTCTGTTGTTTTGAAGATCTATTTTCAAAAATATCTGTGAGCAGTATGTATGTACATACATACATACGGAGTGATATAGTGAGTAAAAGGGAATGAAAGAGGGAGATATATATATAAAAACTAAAACTGGCACTTCATTGGTTATGACAATGAGGGTTCCTGATGATCCAACCAACAGAACAGCCTGCTCATGAAATTAACGTGCAAGTAGCTGAGCACTCCACAGACACATGTATCCTTAACATAGTTCTCAGAGAGATTCAGCATGACACAGAATGTGATGAGGCTTTCCCTTTGAATTATAGGTACAACTCATTTTTGCCAGCCAAGTGGAGTGGAGCAACATGAAATAAAGTGTCTTTCTCAAGGACACAACATACTGCCTGGGAATAAAACTCACAACCTTACAATTGTAAGTTGAATACCACCACTAAGCCACGCATCTTCCCTCACACACACATATTCTTTTATATGTTTGTCATTTGACTGTGGCCATGCTGGAGCACCGCCTTTAGTCGAACAAATCAACCCCGGGACCTATTCTTTGCAAGCCTAGTACTTATTCTATCGGTCACTTTTGCCGAACCGCTAAGTTACAGGGTCATAAACACACCAACATCGGTTGTCAAGCAATGATGGAGGGGCAAACACAGACACACAAACATAATGGACTTCTTTCAGTTTCCATCTACCAAATTCACTCACAAGACTTTGGTTGGCCCGAGACTATAGTAGAAGACGCTTTATGTGCATGTGTGTGCCTGTGTATATGTATGTGAACATCTTTCACTGATATCAATAAAAAACGAAACATTATTAAGAAAGCCAAAAATTAAGTATTCTTCAAAGTCCTTAGTAGTATCTGTTATGTACTGAGGTATAAACGCTCCTTTATCGCTCAAACCGGAGATTAGTTTCATTGGAAACATGTAACTAATAACACTGTTGTTTACCATCTAATACAAAAACTAAAATTTCAAAGCAAACAGTTTTAGAAATGATATTAGACTAAAATATGTTGGAGAGAGAGTGAAATAAATATTTATACTCACAATTCATTCGGTGGTAATTTTCTGCAACAGAAAAACAAAGACAATCAATTAAATCCCTTCTTATATTTGATTGGGTTAATTTTATCAACATAAAAAAAGATGAAAAGCAATGTCGATGTTGAATGGATTTGAACTCACAATGTAATAAATCTAACAAAATACTTCAAGGCATTTTATCCATCACTCTACTGATTTTGTTAATCTACTGCCTTTTATGAACTGCAATAATAATGATTTCATCAATAAACCTAGCTACATGGCACTGTTTGTAACAGGTAGGAATATAATTGAATGATGTATCCTGGATTTGTAGCTATTTTATTAACACTGAAGGAACAATAAGCCAAAATCAACTCCAAAGGGATTAAGCACAGAAATGAGTCACAGCAGGGATCTACTCTAGCCCTGGACTTATAACACCAAGCTCACTGCAACTATTTATAAAGTGGTATATGACTGCAAATCTTGAAGGAGAGAATGATTGATCTAACTGATCCCCATTATTGACAAGTACTTATTTTTTTCAACTTCCTGTTGGTAACTCCTACCTGCTTTCCAAATAAGAGACCTCTTGTTCCAAATGTTTTCAAAGGCACAGAGCAGGTGGATAATTTGTTGACAGAGGGAATGACAATATCATCACCTGTAGCCCAGTAATTTGTGTAACTGATAATATGATAGTGTGTACTGGTGTCACATAAAAAGCACTTGTGCCAGTGCCATGTAGCAAGCACTCAAGCACTCGTGCCAGAGCCACATAGAAGTGCTAATGCAGTGTCACATTAAAAGCACCCAACACACACTGTAAAGTGGTTGGCATTAAGAAGGGTATCCAGGCATAGAAACCAAGCCAAATCAGAGTAGATCTTAGTACAGCTCTCCGGCTATGGTCACACCATCCAACCCATGCCAGCATGGAAAACAGATGTTAAAGGATGATGATGATGATGATAATGATGGTGATGATGATAAGTGATACATAAGTATGTTCAAATTCTACTAATGGGCCTGATTTTCTTTTTTTTTTTTTTTTTTTTTTTCACAAATTGGTGATTATAATGTCTCGTGGGATTTAGATTAAAATCTTAATTATTTCATATAAATTGGAAGATTTTCTTTAATGAGGTTTAGCTCCTCTACTAGCAGACCTAGTAACTCTATATATGCTTCCTCACTGGATTTATAAATATCATTTCAGCTTACCATTTATAATAGAAAATCAAACAGTATACTAACATAACAACAAGTTCACCAATTATGATCGTTAATAAAATCAAATTAGTCCAAGAGAGAGCAATCAATACCTACCCATGTATATGACATGTTCAGGCGTCTTTTGATGTTCCTTGGCAACACGTACTATTTCATCAGATATTGTATGAACTAATTTACAATAGGCTTTTTCCAAATCGGCACGTCTGTCAGAACCTTTGAATATTATCTCAGCTTGTTTTGCAAATTCCTAAATATATAACAGAAAGGTCAATTAGAAATGTACAGCAAAATAAACAATGACATTCCTGAAAAATGTCTGATTTAAATTAAACGCATATTTAGGAAGCTTGCTTTGCAACCATATGGCTTCAGATTCAGTGGCACTGCATGGTATCTTGGGCTAGTGTCTTCTACTACATTTGTATCCATCTTTAATCCTTTAGCATTTAGATTACTCTGTCAAACATAATGCTTACTTATTCACATTGTTTTGAATTGTTGTTGTTGGCACTCCGTTGCTTACGACGTCAAGGGTTCTAGTTGATCCGATCAACAGAACAGCCTGTTCGTGAAATTAACGTGCAAGTGGCTGAGCACTCCACAGACACGTGTACCCTTAACGTAGTTCTCGGGGATACTCAGCGTGACACTGTGTGACAAGGCTGACCCTTTGAATTACAGGCACAACAGAAACAGGAAGAAAGAGTGAGAGAAAATTGTGGTGAAAAAGTACAGCAGGGTTCGCCACCATCCCCTGCCGAAGCCTCGTGGAGCTTTAAGTGTTTTCGCTCAATAAACACTCACAACGCCCGGTCTGGGAATCGAAACCGCGATCCTATGACCACGAGTTCACTGCCCTAACCACTGGGCCATTGCGCCTCCACTGTTTTGAATTAATCATACATTATCTCAGAGTTTTGAGATTTTGATGATGTGATTGTGTATTTTAAAAATGACAAAGTAGGGTAGTTGTGAGAGGCTTGGTCTGGTCAATTTGAACATAAAACAGGTAGATTATTTGGGCCTGATATGGCCAGTTTAAATACTAAAGGGTTAAAATGGAGAGGTTTTGGTTCTTAAATCTCAGATAGCAATCCACACAATAAAATCAAGATAATCAATCATTGCTAAAATGTTAATCAAACAATTCTTCATCAAACTAATGCTATTAATTGGTTTCAAATTTTGGCACAGAGCCAGCAATTTCAGGGGTGGGGATAAGTTGAACACATCGACCCCAGCGTTCAACTGATACTTATTCTATCAACCTCAAAAGGATGAAAGTCAAAGTCAACCCTGGCAGTATCTGAACTCAGAACATGAAGACAGACAAAATGCTGTTAAACATTTTGCCAGGCATACTGGTAATTCTGCCAGCTCACCATTTATCTCACCCTTGCAAGTGAAATCGAAATCTAGTTAAATTCGACAACTGGCACCCATGCCAACATCGTCTCCTTCATTGGACACGAAACTCAGCTTGCGAAAACTTGTTGGGGCAAGCGAAAGCGAAATCGTGATGGCACCTGTGCCCAGCATCGCCTTGAGTTGGAACAATGTGAAATGAAGAGTTTTGCTCAAAAACACAATGCACAGCTGGTCTGTAAATTGAAACTACAGCCCAGGGATATAGTAGAAGATACTTGCCCAAGGTATTATGCAGTGGGACTGAACCTGAAACCATGTGAGCTTGTTAAACACACAACCACGCATACCTAATTATTTTAACAAAAAGAAACACACACACACAGACATACAGAGAAAAAAAATGACAGTACATGAACAACAAACAAATTAAAATACTCACATCAAAATCAGAAACAAAATTGATGATGCCACACTTGTTTTTCTTGGAGATCTTGCTTTCTTTGATGGCAGTGATCTTGTTTTGCTGAAATTTAGAAAAATCACCTATATATAAAGGTTTTACATTTGGGTCAAATTTGTGATCAGTCTAATTACTGAAAGTAATTGAACTATGAGTAGTCTTTGTTTTTTTTTGTTTTTTTCACTTACAATGAAACGATCAAAGTTACGTTTGGTCTTGACAAGGCAATTAGCAAATGTCATGCTTAAGAAGGAACCAGCATCCTGCGTGTTAATCACATGTTGGCTCATACGCACCAACATATACATGGAGTTGCTGCAAAAAAAAAAGACAAAAAAGTAGTTAGTAAGGGATTGAAAGTGGCTGTATCTGAGACTCACATTGTTGACTAACAGAAAAGTACCCCCTTATATTCAGCAAGAATCCTCAGAAAGATTCTTGAGATCTGAAGAGACTTGTTGTCATCAAACCTCAAGATAAAGTTCCTTATATATACAGGGCGTAATAGGTAAAATGGCACAAATTTCAAATGGGTATATTTCTAATTGTATAGATTTTGTTGGAGACTAAATTTTAAATATTACCAACTTGAATAATCACTTGTACTATTTTATACTTTGGGTTGAACAAACTATAAATGTTAATACAGAATTAAACTGTAGAAGTGTAATTGCTGAGTTATTCCGCATGGGCAAATGTGCTGGGGAGATTGTTAGAACCACAAAGTATGTCAAATCTACTGTTTTTAAAGTTGTAGCCAATTTGAAGAAAAGTCAGGATGTCCAAAGAAAGCCTCACAGTCCTTGTAGTAACCAAAAACGCACATCTCACTTCTTAACAGGATTTGAAAGATCGATTGAGTCAAACCCATCAAAATCAATATCTAAGTTGGCTCAAGATCAAAGAATCAGTAAAACAATCGTTTCTGGGGCTGTGAGATAAGACTTCCATATGAAATCGTATGTGAGGAAACACTGTAACATGCTCCAAAGCCATTTGAGCTGAAAAACGTCCCAAACTTCTTAGTCATCTGAAACATCGTGGTGGAGACGTCCGCATTTTTGTGGATGAAAAGATTTTCATGATAGACAAAGTTGCAAACCATCAAAACTCATGAGTGACAGTGTACAACCCTTCCTAAGTTCCTTCAGCTATGCATAGCAAGAATCCAGCTTCCATTATGGTCTTTGGAGCTGTTGCAAGTGATGGGAAATTGATGCCTCTCCATTTTATTGAAGCAGGTCTTAAAATCAACACAGCAGAGTATCTCAAAATCTTAGAAGTTTTGTTGCCTTGGATTGGGAAGCATTATGATGCAAGTTGGGTTATGTTTGTACAGGACTCTGCACCAGCCCATTCTTCAAAAAGAGTGCAAGAATTTTTGAAGAAGGAATTGCCCATGTTTGTCCCTAAAGATATTTGGCCCTCTAGCTTGTAAGATTTGAATCAGTGTGAGTTTTGGCTACGGAGCCCAGCTGCAGAAGTATCCAACACAACTTCTCACAACTGTATGTCTTCTCTGAAGGCTTACATCAAGCGAGCATTCAGTGAAATGTAAAAGAAAGAAATAGTTAAGACATGCACATCATTTCATTAATGGATTGAACTGTTACAGAAAGCAAATGATGGTCACATTGAACTGAAATAAGTGCTAAACACTAAAGAGGGAGAGAGAAGCGTCCATGACATGAGGTAGGGGGAACATAATAATAATTACATGGATAAAAAAGTTAGTTGAAGGTAGTGATGTGGAGGAGAGTTAGAAATATATTTTTACCAGAGGGGTGATGTTCTGATGGTGAGGTTAGAAAGAGAGACGATGATGATGATAGTGGTGATGGTGGTGGTGGTAGTGGTGGTGGTGGTGGTGAAGGTGACAGTGGTGAGTGGATAATGAAAAGTGTAATTTCTTTTTTTTTTTTTGATTGAACTAAATTTTTTATATCACTTATCACTTAAAGCATACACATAAGTGCAATTATCGATCGTCTGCTCACTTGAAAATTGATATTTGTGGATAAAATATAGATGACAGATGATGTAAGCTAACAACAGAAGGAATAAAACCGAATAGGCAATAATGAAAAGACAAGCAGAGGGTCAAAACACTAGAACAAGCACAGGAGCATCAGTGTGTAGAAGGGAAAATATGAATCAAAGGGTATAGAGTGCGTATTTACAACAGATAAGAGGACGTATTCAAGCTGGAATATAAAATGTAAATCAGAGAGAACAACCAAAAGAAAAAACCTGTAAACATACAGTCAAAAGTTACATTAATGACATGAATATTCTCTAATCATTGTGAAGCCTTTAGATTTATAAATGAACCTCTGAACTTCTGAGAGTTTGGGAAATTCATGCTCTTTCAATTACAGTCTTATCCAGAAGAAATGAAAGGTGTTTTTAAATGAAAATTATGCAGAATATACAATTTATAAAGGAATGCTAATTTTTATGTCTTGATATAAACTTACAGCCATCTAAAAAATTTCCCATTTACCGTGGAATTTCCATGGGTACTGCTATTTATTATTTAAGGCAGTCAGTTTGGTCCATTCCCATGTGACTTAAAGTTTCACAAGCTTCTAACAGAAGTTGCATGAAGTACCAATCACTAAACATGGAAGGAGCATGTAGAAGAGTTAGACCTAGGAAAATGTGGGTTGAAGTGGAGAAGACTGACCTCTCAGAGGAGAAATTGGAGACAGAGATGAACAGCGTTACACTGTGCTTGAGGAGATCTGTCCATCTCAGTAGAATAGAAGTTCTGTCAAGCCTTCTCCCATAATTCATTTTCTATATTCATCACTCCCCACTGCACTGAACTGATATCCTCTGTGTCCAACTCATTCCTTATCTCTAATCATCTGTTTTCTCTCAGTACACTTTCTATTCTCTCTCATATTCACATTGTACCTAGACCTGAAATCTCTTTCGCTCTCTCTCTCTCTCACTTTCCAGGTGGGCAAGCCATGTATTCACCTCTTCAGAAGACATCTGCCCTTCTCCTATTATCATAGTTTCTTTCTCCAGTCCTTACCCTGCTCAGTTGAGGTGTTTTATCTTGCAGGTACTTGATGACCTCACCAGTGCTGGTGTCATGTAAAAAGCACCTAATACACTCTGTTAAATGGACGGGTTTCAAGCTGTTAAAGGGGTTTCCAGTTGTAGGAAGGGCTTCTAACTGTAGAAACCATACCAAAGCAAACACAGAACCTGGCCTCAGGCTCATCTGTTCTTGTTAAACTGTCAAACCCAAGTCAGCATGGACAAAGGGATATGGTGAAAAGGATGTATGATGATGAAACATCATCATCGTTCAATGTCTGCCTTCCATGATAAATATATATATACACACACACATATATGTATATATATAATCAGCCGAAATTACAAAGATAATCTGGTACTCGACTGAGGAAAGAAAACTTCGAATGACAAGCAAACTGGTCAAATCATTAGATTGTCAAATAAGCCTTGCAGTAATTGTTCTAGCTCTCTGAACTCTGAGCTTAAATACCACTCAGGTTGACTTTACTAACTATCCCTTCGGAGTTGATAAATAAATTAATCCCAGTCCTTACTAGGATTGATTCGTCTGTCTTTCTGTCTTTCTCTCTCTCTCTCTCTCTCTCTCTCTCTATCTCTCTCTCCCCCACGTTCTCCAGAAGAAACTGGCTATGCTCACCTGAAGAGGGTTGGGCTCTACCATGTATAAAATTGACCAAGATATTCCTATGAGTCATAGGAATATGTTGAAACCCAAAGGTAAGATAAGGCAAGGATATATATATATATATATATATATATATATATATAGTGCTACATCTTTTTAAAATATTTACATATTTTTGGAACAAGTAATTTTATAGCCGGATGCTTTCTGTAATTAACTGCATAACTTGAAGTGTTATGTGCCACTTGCTGCAACTAAGCAAACTGAGTAATCCACTTTGTGAAGGAATAGAATACAATACTAGTAAAAATACGTAAGAGAGTGTTAATATAGATTAGAATATCTTTTTTTTTTTAATCAAAAATTATCGACTTACCATCCATCAAGTTTGTCCGCAAATGTAATGAAATTTTCCAATTCAGTTTCCAAGCTTGGGAATAAATCAGTCATCATACGTCTGAAATAACGATACATTTAGAATTGTAATAGCCTAATAATTATTGAAATATCAAACAATTTGTTCTATTTGTCTACACTAGTGCAAAGTAAATAAATAGTAGTAACAGCCCCTAACACATACTTCACATGAAAAATATTTTGGGATATGAGACTAGAAATACCTGTTGAAATTCTAAGTTTATTTTGAAAACTACAAGATTTGCTGGAAGTTTATAGAGAACCATGAAATAGATAATATTTCGAAATTGCCATGTTTTTCATAAATATTTTATTCTTGAGACGATATAACATCCACACAGGTAAAACTAAAGGAACAGTCTTGTGGAGAACATCTGTGAAAACTATATTCTTTGTTAAATGTTTGTCACTTCTTTCATCTTACAAATTTTTATTTTATTAGTTTTATCTTTACATCAAGAAGTAAACAACATTAACTATGGAATGTAACTGAAGACATGCTATTATATTGAAGACGATATATATCCCAGTATTATTTCAATCCGATTTTTATTTTATTGATTTCTATCAATTAAAATGGTAACTTGCACCTTGACATTAAGATGCACAATTATTTTCACCAGAGGGTCATAATGCACATTCCAATGGACAGTGGATAACTGTATGTGGTGCAGTGTTGGAGTTTGAACATGATATCCACTGTTCAATCTATTTTGATATGTCTATAGATTCTAGTGGTGGCCATACCAAAAATGGATGATATTAACTCTTTTCAAACATACCAAATGTTATTCCTCTGCTTTTATCACTGGTCCTATGTATCCCAATACAGTATTTGGAGAAAATATAGTTTTTGATGTTGCCACTTTTTTGTGTGAATTTCTTATGTTTAGCAGAACTGAATGAGAGAGATAGCATTCTGGAGTGTTGTAGATGTGCCTGTTTGCTAAGGAATAACTGTACAATATAGTGGCAACAACCGTGACGATGTGCTTTAGTTATCGTTGGTGCTGAGCAGTCACAATTACCTCTCCTTCAAGACATCTACAAGGAGGTGGCCCACTCAACAAAGCATTCAAATACTTCTAGCTATGGCCATTCAGTTTCCATTGTAAATTTTTAAGCTGATTCCACTTTAGAACTTTACACATGTAGCTTTCTTAACCATTTTAAAACAGCATGGTTTAGTTCAGATACATCGACTACTCCATTCAGAAGGTTGAGTGATGACATAGAAGTCTCCTTTCCAGGGTAACCTTTGGCAAGACATTTTACACTAGTCCCATGAAATGCATTTACGTGCGGATCTGACACAACAGACTATACTTGATACTGAAGAATGTATCTGATATTCCAAGTACTTACCGCATTTCTTCATTGATCTGCCGTCTGCAGCAGAAAACAAAAATAGGTATATTTTAATAATAAATTGAAACACATACAATTGCAATGACACAAATTTGCCAAGTACAGTGTGGCAGTAACAAGATACAATAAATTTTTAAGTAATTAACTTAAAATCACTTTAATAATCCAAGTTACACATTCTTGACACTTATCCTAAATTCTGAAATTATTAAACAACAATGGAAATGTTTGTATACCAACAAAGTACTTTATATCAATTTTAAAAAACAACTCTCAATATGATGACTGCAAATGTAAAATCTCAGGTGTGTAGAGAAATTGAATTAAAAATATGTAAATATAAAAATGATTAATCTAACAAATTAACAAGCATAGTTCACCACTAAATACCCACATTTATGGAGCTGAACAATAGATTCTATTAAGCATTTGCACTGTTGTTATTCCCTCACTGATGCATTTTTCTACAAATGACAGTATCTAAGTCTTCCATTGTACATCAACAAGTGGATTACAACTGAAATCCATCTATATTCAGATAACATACAAATGAGTAAAACACTTAACACTTCAGAAACCACCATCAACAGATATCTCAATAAAAAACAAATTTATTAAAACCCTAGTTGTCACTCACAAGTAAGTACTATTTGGTAGCATTCACTATGCTTTTGCAAATTGTTTTAGGTACCAACATAGTCACAAGCAGACATAAAACACTTCTCAACTCAGCAGAGCATTGAGGATGTGATGCTAGTGGGACTGAAGGTAGCACCAACACCACTAATATTCATTTTCAACTGAATAAACTGGAGAAACATGAAATGAAGTACCTTGCTCAAAGGATGTATTGCACTGCTTGGTACAGAAATTGAACCAAGGATATTATTATAGTGAGTCTAGGCAATGTGCCGTCACTGATAAATACAGTTAATAATACATAGATTACTGTAGATTATATATAATTCATGATATTCATGTTTTGACTACACAAAAGTTCTGGTGTTATCTATGTATTTTAAACCAGTAGAAATAATTAATACAAAGTAAGCACAATAACTGTATATCTAGTATTATAATGAAATAAAAATACAGCCTATTTTTGTTCAGTGAGACAAGGTGGTTGATTCAGCATAATGATGGTAGTAAGATTTGATCTTATGACCAACTATTTCATCTCATAGCCATTGTGCTTATTTTTCTTATATTTGCAAGAATGATAATTATAAAGAAGTGGGACATACAACAGTATCTTCAATCACATTTTTAAAAGAAAAGCTGCTTCTAATTCACACACACATACATACACTGTGTGTGTGTGTGTGTGTGTGTGTGTGTGTGTGTGTGTGTGTGTGTGTGTGTGTGCGTGCGTGTGCACGAGTGCATGTGTGTGTGTATGTTTCACACTATTTTAGCTTTCAAATGATGCTACCTTGCTGGCTAGACAGGTATGCCAACATTCCCTTTGCACAGAATGCCAGTCCATTGCAGGGCTACCCATTTACAGCTGAGTGGACTGGAGCAGCATGGAATGAAGTGTTTTGCTCGAGAGCACATCACACAGCTGGTCTGGGAATCAAAACCACAACCCCATGACTGAGTGCAACTACCTAACCACAACACCATGCACCTTCACACATGCATACACATACACAGAGGTAACTATGTCCATCGTTGTCTGTAACTTGATACATTAAAGTGTTCCCCAAGGATCCATTGTGGTTGAACGTCTACATGTATTGAGCACCAATTGCACGACTCTAAACAACTATATTGGTGAAACATGTGTAGGAAGTTTAATAAACTTCTGATTACCCTTATTTTTCCTACAATTGCTTTGTAGCTCATAACTGGTAACACTACTCAGTACAGAAATTGTTTAACAACTATACAGAAAGCAGATTGGATTATGAAAATCTACATGGAGCTCTAAACATAATAACAGTAGCACTCATACATCTACTTATACACACAATTTCTACTATCTACACACACACACACACACACACACACACACACACAGAAGAAATTATGACAAACACAAGTTTATATATGTTCCTCATGTACAATTCACCACTGCAGTTGCTTGGAACCTCTGTACTCATCATCATCATCATGCAATGTTTTAAATCCAGGTTTTGTCCCCATTAACAGGGGTCGCCAAATCTACCTCAAAGCTATAGCAACCGCCCTCACACCATCTCACCATCTTGCCCTGTTTTGGGTATCCTCCCTTCTCAAGTCAACCCTCCCAATTTCCTCCTCCACCTGTCCCCTCTATGTTTTTCTCGGTCTACTTCGTTTTCATGGTCCATTTACCTCAAACTCAATTGGACGCTTAACAACAACGGATCATCAGGCAAATACCATCATCCTCATCATCATTTAACATCCGTAGTCCATGCTGGCATGGGTTGGATGGTGTGACCAGAGCTGTCAAGCTGGGAATGGCGAGGAGCTGCAAAAGATTTGGCATGGTTTCTACAGCTGGATGCCCTTATAGAAACATTTAATCTCTGCAACCTCCAGCATAAAGGTTCCAAACAACCACAACAGTGAAACATATGTAGGGAAGAAATGCTATAGACTCATGTTGATCATAACTATTTCTACATTTGCTTTGTATACCGTAACTAGGGATACTATTAAGTAAAGAAGTAAGCAAACCACTATACTGGAAAGAGATTAGATGATGATAATCTACATCAGTGGTTCCCAAACATTTTCAGGTTGCGACCCACTTGGCACCCAGGCCACATTCCTAATGCTCCACCCCTCTCACTATCACAAACATAGACCACTTTCTGCAGCAAATTTAAAACAACTATATTTCACAAGTAAAACTTAGCCTAATTAACCCACTATTTGGGGGTTTTATTACATCCATCACCCACTCTTTGCCACCTCATTATCGCCACACTTTTCTTCAAAACCTCACTGGATTTTTCTACATACATACACAACCAAGGGGGCAGTACCACCCACTTTGGGAACTACCAATTTACATGAAGTGCAAAACACTCAACAGTAGAAGTCATACATCTAACTATACACACACAATATATGTATGTCAATTGTGGAACATGACTGTCACTACTACTACATAAACCTGATGATTGCGTAACACATGAAAGTACTAGTTTTATCATAATAATATATAATATTCTATTATTATAATATGGTAAAACTAAATAATAAAATGTGAAAATCAGAGTATGTTGGAATAACATTGATTAATATATTCATCTA
This sequence comes from Octopus bimaculoides, assembly GCF_001194135.2. NCBI lineage: Eukaryota > Metazoa > Mollusca > Cephalopoda > Octopoda > Octopodidae > Octopus > Octopus bimaculoides. The sequence goes on along the minus strand of NC_068987.1, from coordinate 63,157,488 downwards.
TACACAATTATACAAACTCGGGGATATATATATATATATATATATATATGGGGGGGGAGGTCAATAGAAACAGCTTTCTCATTATGTGTGTGCGTGAAAGAGGAAGACATGGAGAGAAAAATGCATCCACACTCTTATGACATTGCTATGTCAGCTTAGAATATTCTGTCATAATGAAATTAATAATAAATAAATAAAAATAAATGAAACAAAAAAATAACAATGATGAAATTTAAAATACAAACAAATGGAAAAATGATTAATCAAATTAAGCACAAGAAATCAGTAAATCATCAATCATACTTCAAAATGTCACATTCTTCCTGTTTTTTTTGTTTGTTTATTTATTTTAAAGCAATTTAGGATTTGATTAAATTGTTAATTAAGAGCATATATAAATATATATGATTACAATTATTATAAGCATCAACATAAACATTCTCATTGACATTACCACAACATTACCATCACCACCAACACCATCATCACAATAATCATGCTGGATTTTTGTTGTTGTTGTTGTTCTTTTATTTTTTAAATATTTTTCCTGTCATACAATGGGCCTCATCAGCATCAGCAACACTAGATTCATGATAATGATGGCGATCATCATCATTTAAAGTCCCTTTTACCATGCTCACATGGGTTGGACAGTTCAACATGAACTGACAAATTAGAAAGCTGCACCAATCTGCAATGTCTTCTTTGACATGGTTTTTACATAGAGTTAGATGCCCTTCCTAACACCAACTATTTCACAGTGTGTACTGGGTGCTTTTTTTCTTTTTTGTGGTATCTGCATTGGTAAGGTCACCATGTACTTACAAGATAAGACTTTCTCAACTAGGTTAAGTAAAGTATTGAGGGGATATAAAAATATGATAGAGGGACATGAGAAGGAATCTTGTTGAAGAAGTGAATACACAACTTCCTCATCTGGAAACAGAGCGAGATGAGGTGTGGGTACAGGGTGAATAGGCATAAAGAGAGAATAGAGAAAGAGGAAAAGAAAAATGGGTGGGTAGGTAAGTGCACTAGAGTGAAAAGAGTATGATGGATGATTAGAGATGAGGTTTGAGGTGGATGCAGTGAAAATCAGTTTTGGGGAGAAACTGATGTTGTAGAGGAGATACATGGATACCCCAGCTGGAAAAGGAGAGAAAGTGATGGTGATGTGGAGTCAGGTCATACCCTCAAAAAACAAGGTGAATGTGAAATGAACAAGGACAGAGGATCAAGTAAGAGATAACAGATGGTCAGAGGCAGGGAATATAGATAGGCATATAGGGTGATGTAGTGAATGGCATACAGGGAAGGAGGCATGATAATGACTGTCAGTTTGGGGCAAGGTGAAGGAATATAAGTTGGTCAAGGAGGAGATGATAAGCAACAATCAAAACAAAGTGATTTCTAAGATTTCTATAAAGCTGTTGATTCTACCAATCAATCTCTTGGTTGTTTTCATAGTATTGCTTTTCGTACTGACCCTGGGAGGAATGAAAGGCAAAGTTGATCTTGGTAGGATTTGAACTTGGAATGTAAAAAAAATTGGGACAAATACCAAGACGAAATTTGTCTGATGCTCTAATAATTTTGAGAATTTGCAAAACTACTAAATACTATCTTCAGGATGCTGAACCCCAACATTGAACTAAAGATCTTTGGATCTTTAACGTAATGAAGAACAACAAAAACAACAATATAAATTCAAAAATATATATATACACCATTCAATAACAACAAGAGCCATAACCTTAACACCAACAAAAAATATAGAAACAAAAAAAATCACAACTGTACAGTAAATAAATTACATTATATATATATATATATATATATATATATATATATATATATATATATATATATACATATAACACACACACACACATACAAACATACATACAAACATACATATACACAGTCATGATGCAACAAAAACACAACAAATTAAAAATAAACAAAGAGCAAGAGTAAAAAAGAAGGAAAGAAAGCTGCAAAAACAAAGGAAAGGTGAAAAGAAAAAAAGGGAAAATAAAATTTTATAAAAGAAAAAGAAAAGGAAACAATAAAACAAATAACAAAGCGATTAAAATGCAGACAATACAAAAAAAAACACAAAAAAGCGCTGAAGAAAAAGAGGAGAAAATGCAAACTGAAAGAAAATATAACAAAAATTGAAAAATATGCATAGTGGAGCCAAAAGCATTATTGGCATAAATGAAATAGGTTCTGTAATCAGGAATCAATAGTGACTCAATGACTTAGACCAATATTGGTTTCTTAAAATCTTTATCTTTGTGACATATTTGATGTAAGTCAATATATCTCTGAAAAGCCAATAGCTACAGTGTTTGTCCAAAAAAAAGATTCCTTCATAGACGTATTGTGGTATGGTCCAAGGTTTGTTAACATCTCTTACTAATCTCCCCTTTTGTACATGTTATTATGTCAAAGCACACACCACACATTTCTTCACAAATGATACTACCCTTTGTACTTTTGTTAACCTTTCACACGTGGAGGCGCAATGGCCCATTGGTTAGGGTGGTGGACTCACGGTCGGATGATCCTGGTTTCGATTCCCAGACCAGGCGTTGTGGGTGTTTATTGACCGAAAACATCTAAAGCTCCACGAGGCTCCGGCAGGGGGTGGTGGCGACCCCTGTTGTACTCTTTCGCCCCAACTTTCTCTCACTCTTTCTTCCTGTTTCTTGAGTAACGCTGCGATGGACTGGCGTCCCGTCCTGCTGGGGGGAGCACATACACCATAGAAATCGGGAAACCAGACCCATGAGCCTGGCTAGGCTTTAAAAGGGTGCATAAGAAAGATAACCTTTCACACACAAGTATCACCTACAAATAATCTAGCCACATCAATTCATGTGTACACTGATTCTATGAAGAGAGACTTCAAAATCATTCTTCAATTAAAAACAGAGACAATTTCAGCATTACAAAGATACAATAACATGGAATCAATCTTGCATTACGCCCTCTCCACATATAAACACACTCTAAAACCTTCAAAGTCTCTATGTTTCACTTCACGCTGCCCAATGATTTCTCAAAGCAACCTTACATATATGTCATTGCCAAATTTCTATCCCAATTGCTAGACCCCTTCTTTAAAGTCAGCTCCGAACAGCTGATAACCCTTCTCAAAGCTAAAGTGGACCCCTCTTAGAGTATCATCATCATCACCATTATTTAATGTCTGTTCTCTATGCTGGTATGGATTTAATCATCATCATCATTTAACGTCCGCTTTCCATGCTAGCATGGGTTGGACGATTTGACTGAGGACTGATGAACCAGATGGCTACACCAGGCTCCAATCTGATTTGGCAGAGTTTCCACAGCTGGATGCCCTTCCTAACGTCAACCACTCCGAGAGCGTAAGATATATATTAATGATTTAACAAAATCCAGTGAGCCACTGGGCTGTATCATGCTCCACATCAGCTTTGGTATGGTTTCTACAGCTAGATGCCCTTCTTAACGCCAACCACTTTACAGTGTGTACTGCATGCTATTTTTTCCATGGGGTTCTCAAGTAACTTGCAAGACAGAAAAGAACAAGAGAAGAAGGAAAAAGAGAAAAGTAGTGCTAACATATCTATGATGGTAATGCTGCTGTTATAGTCTGAAAAACATCAAGAATAGACTTTTCAGTTGACTGGCAAAGACAGAATCTTTATTCCTCTAAACTGACAAGCTGCTCACAACTTCCACCCAGACTCAATAGACACGTATATGTGAGTGTATCCCCTCCTCATCATCCTTACTATGTCTCCCCAACAAAATCTACTGCTGAACACTGTCCAAATATTACTTTTCAGAGTTTCAGTCTCTAGACTTTCCTTCTTGGCCATGTTCATCCTCAGGAAGTGATCTGCAGAAGTTCAGACAGAACATCATTACTATTGATTTCATCAGTCTGCAAAAGGCCTACAAAGGTCAAAGGTGCTGTTGCCATTCCTCGTCTAACTAATTAATAAAACAAATAAATAGGCTTGTTGAACAAATTAACATAAATTGTGAGAATAATTATTTTTTCTTTTCATTTTTTGAAAACAATTTTTTTTTTTTTTACTTATGCCAAAGAAGGCATAGGCTAAACAAATTGAGGGAGACATGAAGTCACAGCACTTTGACCACAAGCATGCTAAGGCCAGCGCCATGGATCAGAAAGTGTGGAATAACATCATCACCAGAGTCTGTCATCCAGCAGTACCCACTGCAGCATATTGGTTGAGAGGACAGCCTCCCCCTCCCATCGCAGGCTAGGGATTGAAGAAAAAGATATTTCCAAAGTATCATACCCACCCAGTCATGACATACCACATGAACATTATGTTTTATTTTACTATCAACTAAAGCTCATTTATTCATTTGTAATGATTCAACTGTAAAGTGAGGAACATATGGTGAGATATGAATGTTGTAAGGATGAGTGTAGAAGTTAAGAATGTGACATAGCCTTCTGCAGGTGTAATAGGCACTGTGGATTTTTTAAAATTCTATCTCACCACATGACTGACAGCCTGGGCAACTGTCTTCTTACATGTACTTTGAACCAATCATTGATAAAGTAAGTAACCTACAAACTGAAAGTAGTTGAAGGGAATTTGGGAATCTCATGTGGAAACACACCTGGCTACTTTACATCAATTTTTAAAAATCTTCTAATCAGAAGAGAAGGCTGTGTCCACAAACCTTATACAGGAGCTTCTAGATCAGGGGTTCTCAACCATTTTTCATGTATAGACCCCTTTGATTACTATTTTACTCTGGTGGGCCCCCATAGCCATTCGATGTTTAAAAACTAGTTTTATAGAAACTTCTTTCAAAATTCCTATTTTGTTTTTCACCCATTAATTTGTGTAGGTTGAACTATGTAAAATGTTAGAGAAAGAAAACTAGCTGTTTCTTGCAATACATACCAATACATACATCTAAAGCAAAATTTTTTCGGGGGCTCTCCAAATTCTATTGTGGATCACTAATTTACTATTTTATTATGTGGAACCCCACCCCCACCCCCAAAATTTTATACGGACCCTCAGGGGCCATATGGGTCCCAGATAAGAATCACTGTTCTAGATTGATGGATGAAAGATATCTTCAAGCTGAAGACTTGGCCTGAATGCAGGTGACAGAGTGAAGACTCTACCATAAGCATCCAAGGTATCAGGAAATGGTGGAGTTGTTAAACCAAGCAACAGATTGAGTATCAACTGCACAAACACTCATACTGCCTCAGATACATTTGGCTAGTAGTGGTTCAGACTTTATCTCAGCTAACAATACCATTAAATATTGTATATGTTGATACAAACAGGGATTCATATTCACAAAGAAGCTAAACAAGCGCAGGCATGGCTGTGTGGTTATGAAATTCAGTTCCCAGCCACAGGGTTTCAAACTGTTATTAATATTATCATCATAATCGCCATCATCATTATCATCATTGTTGTTGTTGTTGTTGTTGTTATTATTATTATTATTATTATTTCTTTATACGACTGTAACAGAGTTATAATACAATACACAAGTTAGGTTCCAAACATGGAGAGGGGTACCAAAACATCAGTAACAACAGCCAAAGCATAAAAACCACAATCGTTCATAATATAGAATGCTGCTGGACACAGAAGGTAACAGACAGACTTCACACATGCAACGAAACTATAGATACACTGGGAGGTTTATACTGTCACTGCATATACAAAGCATACATATACAGATACACGTGTATTTACAAACACACACACACAGTGCAGGCATAACTATGTAGATATGGTATTCGCTTCATAACCACATGATTTTTGAGTTCCATTTCACGACATGACACCCTAGGCAACTGCCTTCTATTACAGCCTTGAGCCAACCAATGCCTTTTAAGTAGCATTGGTAGACAGAAAATACATGGAAGCTGGCCATCATTGTTTGTGCACAAATGTTGACATTTTTATCTTCACTTGTCACCAAGAAGGGTAAAACAGTGAAGTAACGTTTACATTCCCTGTTGACAAATTGAACAGTCTGCACTTTTGATGACAAGTGGAACATTAAAACCTCCTTTAATTGAAAATCAAGTAAAGGGTTGGCAGGAAAACCATCTGGCCATAATCAAATAAATCTTCATCTAACCCATGCTAGCATGAAAAAAATAGATGTAAAATAAATAAACGATATGCAGAGGTGCTGAAAAGTTCCTGGCTTTGAGTAAAAGAAGAATCAGTAAAAGGAGGATCAGTTAATTATGATTTTAGTCAACATATTCCCCTCTTGGATTCACACATTTATTGCAGCAGTCCTTGGTTGTTCTAAGCCCTGTAAAAGAACTCAGAAGGTTGATTCTCCAACCAGGTCTTTCACAATACCCTTAAAGCCAGAAACTTTCCAGCACTCCTTCATGTGTGTGTGTATATATATATATATATATATATACACAAAACTCGTCAAGCCAAGTGAAATCGTAGTTGTGGTCAATGCTGATATCACGTGTCTCACACCCGTGCTGGTGGCACATAGGAGCACATATGCCAGAGGCACATAATAGCATGTAGGAAGCACCTATTGCACCCTTCGAGTAGTTGGCATTAAGAAGGGTATCTAGCCATAGGAACCATGCCAAATCAGACTGGAACTTGGTGTAGCTCTCCAGCTTACCAGTTCCAGTCAAACTGTCTAACCCATGCCAGCATGGAAAGTAGATGCTAAATGATGATGATGATATCTTCATCCTAATCATCACCATAATTGTTATCATTTTAATCTTGACTATTTTTTAACTCTCATAGTTAGAAACTGATCATTAATTTGAATTTTTAATGAATTACGCTTTTCAAACAGTTTAAAAAACCTTATTAAACAAAAGTTTGAAGTAACAGTCAATTTCTAAATTATAAATAATTCAATTCCGTTCCATCTTGAGTCCTTGTTCAACTAATCTTTCACTATTTTATATAGCTAAAATACATCACTATATATATATAAGATGTTTAGTGTTTGTTTTTATGTCAAGTTATATATTAAAAACAATTTAACATTAAACTGGAAGATTGCCCAATACTTCTTAGTAGAGTACATATTAATTTTTACAAGGTAAAAGTTAACAATGAATTTGATGTTTCAACCTGCTCACTAACATCAGACTATCTGACATTGATGAGCAAACCGAAACTTCAAAGCTTTCACTGACAAACTTGTAAAAATTAACATATATACATACATATATTTACTGAAACATATTGCAACACAATACAATATATGAATTATACAACAACAGAGAAAGCCTCTGTGTGGTCACTCAAACTATTAGAAACAGGAGACAAAAGTTTTCTGTCAAATTACACCATCATCCCATCATCTTAAGAAAAGAAAGAGCATTGAATAATCTAGTCCTATACACACTATGCTTCAAAAACAAAAACAAAAAAAATATCAGATAGTCATGGCTGGAATGACTTTGATCTTAGGCTTGCTCAATCAAGGCTAACCTGGGGCTAAACAGCAACATCATTCACCATTTATATGATTTTCTAAACGATAGTATTGCACTTCTTTAGTCCATATATTCTTACAAGATGCTATTTGACACTCCAGTATTCACCAGTGTTCACATACTGCAAATAGCATGCAGTGCATTGCACACAGCACAGCATATTGCATACAAACATAGCATGCAATGCAATTCATGAGGCATGTCTCATATATTGCATTGTACATATAAGGCACATTCCATATAGCATATTGCATGAGCTATACTGCATACAGCATTCACTGCATGCTCCTTTAGACTCTTTATATTGAAAGAGTTGCAATCAACTGATGCTTTTTTTTTACTTCCTTTGTATATATATTTATATATATATATATATATGTATATAAATTTATTTACAAATTTAATGAGGGTAGAAATTGATATTAATCAATTAAACCCAGTGGCCTAGCATATTTAAAAAATCCAAAGATTAAAATTATATTACATACAAAATTAAGAGGAATGACCACCAAAAGTGGACTCCTATATGCTAGAAATAGATGTCAAATCACCTAGTTCTCAAGAAAAACATTTTTTTCTTGAGAACATATTTTTCGTGGTTAGGTGATTTGGCATCTATTTCTAGCATATAGGAGTCCACTTTTGGTGGTCATTCTTCTTAATTTTGTATATATATATATAAAACCTTAATTAAATAACAGATAATAGCAATCCAACAAGGGATCTGCGTCGTGGTTGATTCACTTGTTGATGATAGAAGCCAAATCTCTCTCAAATCATACCCAACTATCATAAAAAGGAGCATATTGAACTATGCAGGCTTTATGAGGACTAGAATGCCTTTGATCAAATATTTGCTCAATCAGAGTGATTTTATTATTGTTAAACCCTAGGCTGACACTCACATGATAACTGTATGCGTATATATATTACATTATATGTGTTGCTGTTTAGCTCTTTAGACCAAAGATAGAAGTGACATGAGTAACTTTTGAATAAATAAGGACATCATCCCAGATCAAAATAATGGCAAAGGAAAATTGTACAGACTTAAAGAGTAATTATAGTTAGGTTGGGAAAGACACACACATACATGCACATAAGGCAGCGAAATGGCAGAATCGTTAGCACGCCGGGCGAAATGCTTAGCGGTATTTCGTCTGCCGCTACGTTCTGAGTTCAAATTCCGCCGAGGTCGACTTTGCCTTTCATCCTTTCGGGGTCGATCAAATAAGTACCAGTTACGCACTGGGGTCGGTATAATCGACTTAATCTGTTTGTCTGTCCTTGTTTGTCCTCTCTCTGTGTAGCCCCTTGTGGGTAGTAAAGAAATAACACATACATGCACATATACATATATCCATGCACATGTGTACATATTCATACACACAAATAACGTATATATATATATATATATATACACACACACACAAACATTAATATATTATTTGTACATGCAGCTTATATATATATATATATATGCATACACACACACACACACACACACACACAAATATATATACAGCTGTAAGTGAAGATGATTAATTTGCTGTTAATAATAAACAATTATTAACTTCCCAATTTCCACTTTCTTTTTCTTCTTTTATATGAATATAAGCGATATGTTTTTATATATGTGCATGTATATATATATATATATATATATATATATATATACACACACACACAAACATTAATATATTATTTGTACATGCAGCTTATATATATATATATATATGCATACACACACACACACACACACACACACAAATATATATACAGCTGTAAGTGAAGATGATTAATTTGCTGTTAATAATAAACAATTATTAACTTCCCAATTTCCACTTTCTTTTTCTTCTTTTATATGAATATAAGCGATATGTTTTTATATATGTGCATGTATATATATATATATATATATATATATATATACCTATTATTTTAAGGAAATTAATTCCCCCCAAAATACTAGGTATTGAACCAGTATTTCCTTGGATGAAACCATCCCTTCATGAGGTTAACACAACCTCTAGTCGAAGTATATATATATTATATATATTATTTTTTAATTCATACTAGAATATAAGGATAAAATCATGTTACTGATTTTTTATCAGGTAGTCAACATGCAATAAAAAGTTATAGATAATTTATACATTAAATTAATAATTATATATATATATATATGTATGTATATAATTATATTAAGGAAGCAATGGTGAAAAGAACAACCTATCTCCAACATGCTTGAATGCCAATGCATTCAGACATTACCGAAAAACTCAAAAAATATACACGTGTATATTTTGGGAGTTTTCTGGTAGTGTCTGAATGCATCAGCATTCAAGCATGTTGGAGATAGGTTGTTCTTTTTACTCTCGCTCCCCTAATATAATTGTATACATATATATATATAATTTCTTATTTAATGTATATATATATATATATATATATATATACACACATATACACACATGCATGCATACATACACACATATAAACACATATCTTTGAACATACATATACACACACAACATTCAGACATAAAATATACTAAAACAACAAAATATATAAATAATAATAATAATAATAATAATACCACCAAAAAATAAACAAATGACCAAACACAAAAAAAACAACAAAAAAACAGAATTAACAAGGAGGTAGTAAAAATGGGGAAACCACTTTCAACTGGCAACAAATGCAAAGATTGGAGCAAAGAAGGGAACAAGACCAAGACAACAAACAATAAATAGCATCAACAACACCAGTTCTGCCATCAGGCTACTTACACTTGCACCGTTGACCGTTTTTGATATAATCCTTCCCCTAAATTTTCCACAAAGTAATCCCTAAAAATGAATCAGGGTAATAAAGTTTGCTTGTTTGTTTGTTTGTTCTTTGAATTTATTTATCATTTTTTTTGTGTGTGAGCATTCAATAAATAAATTTGACAAAGCTTGAAGGGAAAGATATTGTGCACAAAATAAGGGAAAATAACATTCAAAGCAAGAAAAAAAAACAGAAATAATGAAATATGTATGGATAGAGTTTGGGTGTAGAGGGTTGAGAGAGAGAGAGAGAGAGAGAGAGAGAGAGAAAGAGAGAGAGAGAAAGAGAGAGAGAGAGAGAGAGAGAGAGAAGTTAGGGTTAATGAGAGAAGAGGAATGGTAGGAAATAAAATATTAAGACAGCAAAAGGAAAATCTGCAAAATAGAATGAAATAAAATAAATATAGTTGTTTCAAATCAGAGTGGAATGTGTGTGTATATATATATATATGTTGACACCAGTAAGGAACAATTATGAACTTTTCATTTAATTTAATTTTTTTAAATATGTATTTTTGATAAGGTTTGTTTTTTCAAGAACCGAAACATGTTAAAAATATCTCTGACAAAATTATAAATTAAAATTCATTTATATATTGGCGTTTTCAAACTTCTTTTTTATAAATATATACCCACTCGTATGCCACCTACACTTTTTTATATATATATATATATACGTATGTGCACATACACACACATACATACTTACTTACATATAAATGCATGTATGTATAGGTATATGGATACACATATATACATACACATGTACATACAAGTATGCACATTCACACACACACACAAACACACACACTTACATACACATATACCCATATATACACACAAATACATAATTTTAAAAGAAATTACCGCCATTGAAATTTAATAAATAAATAAAAATATGAAATTCCATGGTTATTGTTATCAGTGGTTGGATATTTATCCCAGGCATTCTGTCAAAGACTCACTGTTTCTAGAAATGGTAAAGATTTTTGTTTCAGTTTGGCACAACAAACTGAAAGGGAGCAAGCTTTCTTCTGTTTTTTTTTTTTTGTTATTTGTTGATTAGGTTAGTAAGGAACTAAGATGGAGGAAATTTAACATGCAGACCTTATATTATTGTGGGTCATATATGCAAACTCATATTTGGTTTTATGTTCCAAATTCCACCCAAGTAGAGAAAAAGCCAGCCTCCAATCCAGATACAAGGCATTTTTGTAGAATTTAGGCAGTTTTCCAAGCATGCCTCTATGTATACACACATACATGCATGTATGGAATTGTATCACTGGCCATGTTGATACTTATTTTTAAGTTGGTTCTTACTAGTTTAACAGTTTTAAACATCTAAACAGTTGCACTGTCAAGTTTTATGTACCAGTACTTTTTAACAAAGCAGCTCTTGATGAACAAGGGCAGTCAATCCTTGCGAAGGTCTTATAAATGAAGGTTATTTCACCAGGCAGTTATACAGTTATATTTGCTGCCCAGTTCCGTTTAAGCCTTTAACATTTAATCCAGCCATATCCATCCAAAATATTCTACCTGTTTTATGTTCCAAATGGTCAAATCCAGCCCCTCACATCTATTCTACTATGTCACTGTAAGAATAAACAATCACATCATTGAAACCTTAAAGTTAAAAGATAATGCATGACTAATTCAAAACAATGTGAATAAATAAGCATTTCATTTCACAAAGTAATCTGAATGCTAAAGGGTTAAACAAGGGTGGCTTACATTAGAGAGACTTCTTAGGTTACTTGTTATCTGAGATTAAAGAAAGTAATCTCCTCTAAGCTAGGTTTCATGTATGAAGGTACTAATGTCATGCCTAGATATTTATCAATAACTAGAAGCAGCTTGGTGGCACCCAGAGCATGTTTACACATCAGTGGGTCATGAATTCTGGACTAACACATCCTGCACAGCTCTTGCCAGCTTAAATGTTATCATTTCAGCATAGACATTGTCCCCTCACAAGAGCACTAGTCTGCAAAGACTGCTCTGCAAAGACTGGTCCACAGAAACTAGCCTGTAAAGACTAGTCTGCAGGGCTTTGTCATGAGAGATAAAAAAGACAGCAGAGCATTAATCTTTTTAGACCAACCTGACCCCAGAATTCTGTAAAGAACAAACTAATTACAATTTTTCCTACCAGATTGAAAAAGTTGACAGAAAAAAAAGATAGAGTTTGATGTTACAGAAGAATGTTAAGAATTAGCTGGGCAGAAATAAAAGGATGAATCAGTGTGTGTTGGATCAAATTGGAACTGAAGAGTGCTTTGTAAAAGAACTTGATTAACAAATACTTAAGATATTGAGTGCATCTCACAAAAACAGATAGTCTGTAAAAGTTATTATCCAATGGAACAGCCTCTGGAAATAGGCTACAAGAAAAACCTAGTAAAAAAAAACTGGATTGATCACATTATGGAGATAACAAGATTGAAGATGTAACAACTGATGATTCTTTCTACTATAGGCACAAGCCCTGAAATTTTGGGAAGAGGGGGCTAGTCAATTACATCAACCTCAGTGCTCAACACCAAAATAATGAAAAGCAAAACTGACCTTGGTGGAATTTGAACTCAGAAGATAAAACCAGAATAAATGCCACTAAGCATTTTGCCCAGTGTGTTAACAATTCTTCCTGCCTTCTTGCCTTCATGTAACAATTAATAATTCATTCTGCTATAGGTACAAGGCCGGAAATTGGGGTTATTCAATTACATCGGCCCCAGTGCTCAACTAGTATTTATTTTATCGACCCAGAAAGGGCAAACGGTAAAGTCGACTTCAAATTTTGGCACGAGGCCAGCAATTTCAGGAGAGAGGGTACGCCGATTAGATTGACCCCAATATTCGACTGGTACTTATTTTATCAACCATGAAAGGATGAAAAGCAAAGCTGAGCTTGGCAGAATTTGAACTCAGAATATAAAGGACAGGCAAAATGCCACTAAACATTTTGCCTGGAATACTAACAATTCTGCCAGCTTGCTACCTTTATATAACAATTAATAATAGCAGCAGAAGATGAATGGAGAAACATTGTCAAACGAGACACCTACCCACTCCAAAACTTGGTAGTTGCAGATGATGATAACTGACTTTCTTCAAGGTGCAAATAGTCTTTACTATGGAATCTTGCTACACTTCCTATCAGTGATATCTTTAATCAAATGCAGAAAAAAGCTATCATATGATCAATAAAATTTCCTTACTAAAAAAAAATCTTCAAACTCAAGCTCACCACCACAATGTTATTCATCTCTGCTATTTTTATTATCCATTATAATAGCTTACCTATATACCTGACAATTTGACTTCCAGCCTTTCTTTCAATTTACCTATTGCTTCTCCCTTGCAAGTATTAGCAAAACCCATTGTAGACTGCCTTTCTCTAAAACCCATACCAAGCTTTAATCACAATGTTTCATTCTAAAGAGTACTTCACAGTGGGAAACCCCCAAACCTCTCGTAACTTCCAACAATACCCAAACATAGATGGTGAATTTGCAGAACCATTGGAGCTTTGTCATATTCATTTCAGCTCTCTGCGCTCTGAGTTCAAATATTACATCAACTTAGCCTTTCGTCCTTTCAGAGTTGATAAAAAAATACCAGCTCTAACCTGAGATCAATTCTTCTCTCTCTCTCTTTCTTTCTCTCTTTGGAAAAAATTGACAGTGGTCAGGCTTGCAGAGGAAGGAGCTCCACCAGGCCTAACATTGACCAAGAAACACAGTATGTCACAATGATACTCCTAAGACTCCATCAGGAGGTGAGGGCCCATAGCATACTAACATCCAACATTATCCTAACATCTAACAACATCCTAACTTCCATCTTTTTGAGTTCCAGATTAATTGCATTAATGTTGGTTACCCATCCCATTCTTCTTAACCAAGAAGTTAATGATTCATCTGTCACAGTTTTATAACCTGGTATTGGAAAGTATTTATGCGATGCAATACGATCACTATTTCACGAGACTCAACACCCTCAATCAATGGTTCACAGTAAACTGCTTACCAATCTAAACTGCCAATTGCTCACAGTTCTTTACTTTATAACAATGAGCCGGTCCACCTTTAGTCACTTGAGGGGTGGTTGGAACCCTTCCACAACACTCAGACAAAGTGATGAGAATTTACTCACAAAGTACAAACAAAAAAAGACTTTAAACAGCATTATATGTAAGGTCTGCAAATAAAGATAGTTAAAAATAGTAAAACATTGCAAATAATGTGAAGGGCAGTGGTAAGAAACTCTTAAAAGACCTGAACAGCAGAAGGTCTTCAGAGAAGAAACCCCACTCAGACAAGTGTTTTGGCCCTTAACTTCTTATACCCTAAAGAGGCCAGGCCACATCCAGGTCATGATTCCTGGATGCCCTTCTGCTGAGACTTTTTAGCTATTGGTAGATTAAAGAAGTAGGAAACATTAAATTACTTACTCGTTGGTTTTTTTCACAGCTCCAGGGTCTGATTCGTCTTCTGAGCTGGTTTTCTGTTCCTAATAAACCACAATGATAATAATATCATCTGTCAATAGGAAACCCTTTACTGGACAAATTCAGAAAAACATATAAAATAATGAGGCTTATATAAGAGGCTTCTACAGTTTCTCTCTAGCAATTTCACTCACAAGGTATTTATTGGGTGACTCTTTTACTGAGGTATAGAATGTTAGCCAACAACATACAGAGGGAACAAACCACCTAATTTCATAGTTCAAAAGTGAACTCCTTTACTAAACAACAATGTCTCACTCCATATACATATTCAAATATTGTAGCCAGTTGCAGTAATATAGGAACTGATAGCAATATATATGTAAGTGTGTGTGTGGTCAATAGTCCAAAGTTTTAAGCTCTCAGCTACAAAGCTTCATTTTATCTATCACTAAATTTTTGTTTCAAATAACAAGTTCTTGGTATACTTACCAATGTACAATTATCAGCCAGATGGAAAAATCGAACTGTGAAGTGCTGCTCAGCCAAACATACTGGTTCCAGTTCTGATAATACTTTATCCAAAATCTAATAACAAAAAGATGATTTTTTTTTTTTTTAAATAGCAACATGAAAATTTTGACAGGGAGGGTATCAGATATAAGGGTTTCAAATTTGAAAACAAGGCCAGTATTTAGAAGGGAAGCAGTAACCCCAGTACTCAACTGGTACTTATTTTATTGACCCAGATAGGATGAAAGGTGAAGTCAACCTCGGTGGAATATGATCTCAGAATGTAAAGACAGATGAAGTGCTGCTAAGCATTTTGCCCAACATGCTAACACTTCTGCCAGCTAACTGCCTTAGTGTGAGGTATAATGAGGGGAAAAAAACTAAGGATAGAAATGGAATTTGATGATTATACAATAAAGATTCAGATACTGACCCATTAATACTGTTCCCATTATTGTGAGAGAAGACATGACACTTTTCTTCTTTTTTTATATCTAACTTGGATGTGGTTGTAGCTGGTATCATTTATCTCATGAGATAATTTGAGTATCCCATGAGATAACTAGCACTGCTAGTTCATGTTACACTTATCTCATACAACAACCCAACTACTAACAACAGAGAGCTGTATCACCCAGCAAAGTACCAATTGACAGCCCAAATCAATATTTATATAATTTTTTTAACCCTTTCGTTACTGTATTTATTTTGAGATGCTCTGTGTTTCTTTCAATTACTTGAAATATAACAAAGAATCTAGTAAAATAAATTAGTTATCATTCAGCTAGTGTTGTTAGGAACATAAATTGTGACTAAGGTTTGGTGGAAGATTTTAATTCAAAACTTAAGAAAACAAGACATTTGTACTCAGAGCCAGAGCCAGTTTCAGTCAGGTTGGTAACAAAATGGTTAAAAACTTACTACCACTTTCATAGTTATTATTTAACCCTTTAGCATTCAGATTACTCTGTCACATGTAATGTTTATTTATTCACATTGTTTTGAATTAATCATGAATTATCACTTAGCTTCAAGAATTTCAATGACATGACTGTTTATTTTCAGAATGTCACTGTAGGGTAAGTATGAGTAGAGTGACACAGTAGAGTAGGTGTGAGAGGCTGGATATGGCCAATTTGACTATAAAACAAGTTGAATATCTGGGTCAGATATGACCAGTTCAAATGCTAAAGGATTAAAGGAATTTTAAGAATAATAACTGAGCATTTACTGTCAGTGTTACCCTATATTGATAATAGAGTCAACTTGATTGTCCCTTTCTTTATTAATGCTTTAGCAATAAGGACCCACTGGATACAAAATTCACTTTAACTCTTAGACATTTAAACCAGCCATATCAGGCCCAAATATTCTATCTGTTTTATATTCGAACTGGCCAGGTCTGAGCTCTCATACCTACCCTACAATGTCATGCTGAAAATGGACAATAACACAATAAAAATCTCAAAGCTATGAGATTAATTCAAAACAATATGGATAAATAAGCATTACAGTTGACAGAGTAATCTGAATGCTGAAGGGTTAAACAAACAAATGCAGAAATGAATGATGAATTATGTTATTAGGTTGTGGAGCATGTAAAGACCATTGCTATATTAAATTATTTAACCTAACACATCGGAGAGGTCCTTTGTATCATCTGGCTTTGTGATACAAACTTTCCATTTTAAAGTGATCCAAATTATAACCTTCCATCAAAATTTCATGTTAATTTATACTCCTAATACCAGTTTAACAAGGATGAAGTTATTTTACTAAATTTATGATTATTTTGAAAATTAATTAAAACAAAATCAATGTATTTCAACAGAAATACGGTAAAAAAAAAGGGTTACATCAATATTTCAGTCAGCATACTTATTATGCGTCTTTAATGTAAAATCTTTTAGAATAAGTTTTGTTTCTTGTGTGACAAAACAACATAAGTCTTATCCGAGTAATCCTCAAATCCAAAATATCACAACCATCTATAGAAGTCAATTTGCCAATCCAACATGGCTTTTCCCTACCAAACTGATTAAACAACATTTAAGTATATACAAATTAAAACTTTTTTTAAATCATAGTTGTGGTATTTTCATCACCGTTATCATTTGAGCCTTCCATTTTCCTTCACTGGCATGAGACATACAGGTCTGTCATATTGTATTGCATCATGTGGGGATGTGTGACTTAGTGGTTGCGGTGTTGCACTCATAATCATAAGATTGTGGTTTTGATTCTTGGACCAGTTCATGTGCTGTGTTCTTGAGCAAAACACTTCATTTCACATTGCTCCAGTTCACTCAACTGGCAAAAATGAGTAATCCTGCAACAGACCAGTGTCCTGTCCAGGACATGAATATATATGCCACAAAATTTGGGAAATCAGCTTTGTGAACCTATAGCTCAGGAAGGACCTTTGAACTTTTCTTTTGCATTATATGATATCACACATAAAATGTCATATATCATATAGATATATTTATATATCATATACCACTTTTCATATATATATGTATGTATCATATACCATATCATATCATATCATATATATATCACATAGTACCATATCATATTACCACCTGTCTCACTATTTTGTCGTCTCATGTGACAGGCTCAACATCCAAGATTTTAACTCACTACTTCTTCCTATGTCTTTCTCGGTTCATTTTATCTATAGTAAAAAGGATTCAAGTAAGCAACCCAAACACTTACATAAAATTTTCTGCTGGTTGACAAATGAGACATGGCTCAATAACATGTAGAAAGAAAATATTTTTGTCAAGCTAGATTCACTTTGTTTAAAACATACCTGATCAAACAATTGCCTAGAACTGAGATCTAAATCTGATCCATCCTTGGAAAATGTTACAGAATCAACACTTTGGATTGAGGAGGAACGCCCTCTATCAGCCATTTTGGTCAAACTGGATGATGAAGACGTTTTCTGATCTGAAATATATAAAATGCTATGACATATAAACACAAATCCCTCTCTCTTTCTCTCTCTCTCTCACACACACACACACACACATGTATGGCAGACGTCCATCATTTGGCAATGAGGATTTAATTGTTCCATCAATGAATTACCTGCTCCTGAGTTAACATGTAAGTGGCTGAGCCTCCACAGACGCATGTGTCCTTAATGATTCCCAGGCAGAATCAGAGTGACATAGTGTGAGACAAAATTGTGGCATGTAAAAAGCACCCACTACACTCTCGGAGTGGTTGGCGTTAGGAAGGGCATCCAGCTGTAGAAACCTTGCCAGATCAGATTGGAGCTTGGTGCA
>NC_068987.1:63136227-63138869 GCF_001194135.2 Octopus bimaculoides | reverse complement strand
AGGGCATCCAGCTGTAGAAACCTTGCCAGATCAGATTGGAGCTTGGTGCAGCCTCCTGGCTTGCCAGTCCTCAGTCAAACCGTTCAACCCATGCCAGCATGAAAAGCAATGATGATGATCCAAACAATGGGCTTATGTACAGATTCTGTTGACCCAATTTCATTCACAATGAGTGGGTTGACCCAAGGCTTGAGAAAACAACATTTGCTGAGGATGCCATGCATAACCATTTAGTCACACTGCAGCACACACACACACACACACACACACACACGCACAGAGAGAGAGAGAGAGAGAGAGAGAGAGAGAGAGAGAGAGAGATAGTAGGGGGGTGTATATCAGAATTTCATGTTCTATGGCTGTTAAAGCAGGTTCAAAATGATGAATCAGACAGATTGAAATCAGCCAGGAAGAGAATCTGTTCCATCAGCCAGGCCCACTAGAGGAATAATCAAGAACAGAGGACATTAAACTCAAATGAACAGAATGCTAAAAACTGGAGCAATAACCACATCAATTAAATATTTACTCTATCTAGCATACTGAGTTCTTTTTCTCCTTTGTTTGTAGTACCACTGTGGACATAAAAACTATTTACAAACTGGATACAAAGGCACCAAGTGAATGAGTCTTTTGTTTACAAAGACTACACATGTCAAGATATGTCAAGAAACCCAGACATGCTTTTGTGGTGGACTGCAAGCAAATAACATCATCAGGAAAACATTGTTTATCAACTAGTGAATGCGAAGGAAATAAAAATTCATTCACAAATACAAAGGATGATGATGATGACCATACACACACACACACACACACACACACACACAGCTCTTTTTGGTACCCATGAAAATGTAATCGTGTCCATTGCCAGTAGCATGATCTTCAAATCTTGGGCTTCATGGAGACGACAAGTGACCGAAACCTTTGGCAACATGCTGTGCTTGAGAAGACTTGTCAAGTCAAGTGACATTAATCTCAGCTCTAAGAAAATGTATAAACTACAATACAAACAGAGCATATACTGACCTAAACTCAAGGCAAATGAAAACTCAAAAGATGAAGCTGTTATTTAATTCACAATGAATCACTGTAAGAATTACTTACTCAGTTTGCCTTTCTCTCCTTTTCCAACAAGTCTTTGCTTCGCACATTCTAGAAAATCTTGAATCTCTTTGTTATAAAGCTTGCTCAATGATTCTGTGTATACCTAGAGAAGGACATAAAACAAGAGACCAAAATGAATAGTAAAAAGCAATGACTGTATAGCTCAAAATATAAGCTTCAATGAAAACAATTCTAGAAACTAACTTTTATTTCCAGTTGAAAGCATTTCATTGATGTTGCTAACACCCTTGTAAAAGCAGGAAAGTCAGCATTCCTACTTATCCAGCCAGTCTTAGGTGTCATAGCTATTAAGAAGCAATGATGCCTAAATGATGTGGCTTAGTGATTACAGTTGGGCTCATGATCATCAGGTTTTAGGTTCAATTCTTGGACTGGGCAGAAGGTTGTGTCCTTGAGCAAGACACATCATTTCCCATTGCTCTAATCTACTTGCCCCACCAAAAAAAAAAAAAAAGAATACCAACTGCTGTAGCCCTATCTATTTCTAACTGTGACATCCTTGATGTGCTGCTGGGTCAAGAGTAGGAAGGCCAACAGGATGTCTATGTTTGCATGAGACTACAGAGGTACTAAAAATAATTAGCAGAAGTGTGATACAAGCTATGAAGTCATATTTGCTTGTGAGTGTTGGCTATACTATTAAGGCTTACAAGAAAGCAAGTGAAAAATACCACCAGCTTATCTTATATAAAGCTACTAAAAGCCAATGAGACAGCCTCTATGAGGCTGTACGAAAAACTAGAAATATCTGTCCAATCTCCTTCAAATCTACATCATACATTCAGAGGTTACAGCTCTGGTACAACAGATGTGTGATTAGAATGTTGGAAGAAAGAATTGCAAGATGGTAGGATACCTAGGGGTAGACCAAGAATGAGATGATTGGGTAATATCCATAGTCTCAGATGGTCGTGCTTAGGAATCCAGCTGAAAGGTTGAATGACGACTGCTTCAGATAGAAGCCTATGGAGGAGGTGCTTCAGGACTCTATCGCCATGACTCAACCAGAAATAGTGAGCAGAGACGATGGATGGATAGACCATTGTATTTTACCTTAGAGAGTTTCACAAAACTATTGAAATTCGCATTCTTGAGCCAGAGCATCAGGTCAGCATATGGGGTCAAGTCTCGGTGGCTGGAATGATGCTGAGGAAGTTTCAGTTCATTGGCAAAACGGCTGAGAGTCTCTCCCATCTCATTCCCCTGCAAGACGATCAAAAGAATAGTTATAAATATCAAAAAGACTGATAAAAAAAAATAATAATTATAAGTTCAGTCAACTAGTTTAACAATGATTTTTTTCAAACATTTCTATCAATTATAAAATATGAAAAGCAATACAAACAAATATGATTTATAAAAAAAAAAAAAAAAAAAATAAGATTTCATTATTTTATATATCACATGTGAACAATAGCAGCATTGATTACAGACTTCCAACAAGCTAATCATTGGTTCACTGTACTTCTGACAGATTGACAAATGAGTGCTGTAACTTGACACAAAACAATTAT
>NC_068987.1:63134459-63136217 GCF_001194135.2 Octopus bimaculoides | reverse complement strand
ACACACAAACACACATACATATATACATATATACGACGGGCTTCTTTCAGTTTCCGTCTACCAAATCCACTCACAAGGCTTTGGTCGGCCCGAGGCTATAGTAGAAGACACTTGCCCAAGGTGCCACGCAGTGGGACTGAACCCGGAACCATGTGGTTGGTAAGCAAGCTACTTACCACACAGCCAGTGCTTAGCAGTATAGGCAACTTTGAGTCTGATGAGTCACTTTCAAGTACCTGGTGAAGCAAAAATACCCATCACGACTCATAGAAAATGGTATTCAGCGGGCTTCGAAAATACCCATACAACAACTGAGGACACCGCAAAGAAAAGACAAACAGGAAAAGATCATTCCGTTTATAGTGACACAAAATCCATGCCACCAGAACATCTTTAATATCGCCAAAGCGAACTTACCGATCCTTGCACAAAGTAAGGAATTGAGAATTTTGGGTATTTTGGGTAAGCCGTAAAAGTTACTGGGTTTTGGTTCGAAGTTGGTGATGTAGTCTCTTTCATTGTCAGTGAGTGAGTTGTAGTGTTTAGAAACTAGGTGGTTGATCTTCTTCATGATGTGGTGGTCTATGTTCGAGGGTATTTCACAATAGAAGGTTGTGTCATTTAGTTGTTCCTCAACTAAATCCTTGTAGTATTCCACATCCATGATGACAATTGCACCCCCTTCATCTGCTTGTTTAATTATCATTGTTTCATCGTTTTGTATGCGTTTAAGTGCAGATATCCCATAACTTTTAACTAACATCCAAAAGTACATCTTTTTCACTTATGAAATTATATTCATGTCACATAATAAACAATTACTAACTTCCTTATATATATGTATATATTGTCAATAGTTCATATATCCCAAAAGTAAGCACACTCTAAAGCATTAGAGTAGTAATGTATATTTTTTTTATGCAGTTAAAAGTTATGGGTGGTTAAAGTACTTAGCAGCATAAAAGTGACTCCTCAGACTCAAAGTCGCCTATACTGCTGAGCACTTTATAGGTGCGAAACCAATGGTCACTCGATGACCAGCTGTAACTTTTAACTTCATAATATATACATACATACATACATACATATATATATTCAGTAGATCAAACAACTACATATTCATCATCAAAACTGACATAGGTTCATCCAACCAAACACACACATCATCATCATCGTTATTGTTTTAACGTCCATTTTTCTATGCTTGCTTGGGTCAGACAGAATATGCTGAGGTGAATTTTCTACAGCCCCAGATGCCCTTCCATACCAACCCTCACTTGTTTCCATATAAGATATTTCCCCATTACTAAACATGTTTTCACAGAAGATGAGAAATGAAGGACACCACTTGCATGATGGTGACACTCGTTTACAACTATCACACAACATCAAGGCAGGGTGATGGTAACACGTATACACACACACATATATATATATATATATATATATATATATATATATATATATGCGAGTAAAAATAAATACAAAAAAGGTGGGGGTTTTTTGTATGATTGTGTATAGAGGAATATATTATTTTGCTTAAAAGAGTTCCAACACTGTCTGTTTTTTATGTTTTATTTATATTCCTGCAGAACTAATGTGGGGTATAGAATATGGAATATACAATATATAATATGATATACAATATACAATATAAAATAAAATAAAATAAAATAAAAATGGATGACACCATGAAAGAAAGTATTGAATGTAGATGAAATATTGAGTGTTCAATATAAAGGATCAAATATATAAATA
>NC_068987.1:63125756-63130823 GCF_001194135.2 Octopus bimaculoides | reverse complement strand
GGAGGAGGAGGAGGAGGAGGAGGAGGAGGAAGAAGAAGAAGAAGAAGAAGACCAGCAGTATGATTTTTTGATTTTTACTCGGTACATTTTAGAAATTGGTAATGGGATGTTGCAGCATTCATGCTCTTCTAAATGGCATTAAGTGATGTGGGTGATCATCAGAAGTAGAAGACAACTTCTGTTACCTAGGAGACCAAGTTAGCAGTGGGTAGAGGAAGTTCTGAAAATGTAGTTGCTAGGATAAGAACAGGCTGAGCAAAGTTCAGAGAGCTTCTACCTTTGTTGGTAAATAAGGGCCTCCTAGAAATAGCAGCCAAATTTCTCTCAGATCATCTAGGGAAAAAGTACTCATACAATATGATAGTCCTAGATTCTAGGAAAATATAGAATGATCAAGACAGGAATACCTGCTCAGAGACAACTTGGCAGTTAAACAACAACCAACAACAAAAAAACACTCACTATACATTAAAAAAAAAAAAGTCAAACAATTACAAAGTAACAAAAACCAGATCTGTGTCTGATGTGATTTACCTGGATGTATATTTGCATGTACACACTTTTGAAGAGCTTCTGCGGCTGCTGTGCACTCATATATTCCAGTGGGTGTTAGCAGATCTCCGTCCATAAGGGCTCTCGTATGTTTGATGTCAAGGTCCAACGTGCTCTAGTTGAGAAGTTACAGAGAAATGCATTAACACCTCTGCTCAATCAATACAAACGTAGACTGTTTTATAACAAAGCAAAAGAGAAAGAAACAAGAAACAAAATACACCACACACACATGCACATACATATACACATCTGACTCACTCACCCCTTCTCTTATTATTACCAATGTTGTGTAAGGTGGCAACCCAGCAGAAATGCCAGCATGCCAGGCAACAAGCAGAGCAGCATTTTGTCCATCTTTACATTCTGAATCCAAATGTCACCAGGGTCAACTTTGCCTTTTATTCTTTCAAGGTTGATAACATCAGTACCAGTGGAACACTGGGGTCGATCTAATCAACTTAGACCATCAGCCAAACTCTGAGACCACTATTACCTATGTCTGTGTTAAAATGGTGAGCTGGCAGAATTGTTAGCATGTCAGGCAAAATGCTTAGCAGCTTTACATATAGCTCTTTACTTTCTGAGTTCAAAGTTCAAGTAATGTCAAGATTAACTTTGCCTTTCATCTTTCATCCTTTCAGGGTCAACAAAATAAGTACCAGTTGTGCACTGGGGGGTTAATGTAATTGACTATTCCTCTCCCCTACAACTGTGGGCCTTTGTGCCAAAATTTGAAACTATTATCACCAATGTTGCATCCAACCCTCCCAGGCCTCACATAATCACTATGTATAGTCCTTCCTACTCAGAACGTCAGCTTCTAGAATCTTCCCTCTACTCATGTCTTTCCTACAGTTACTGTCTTACAGAATATATCACTGTTTTCGAAGATATCTGAACACTGAACATAAAAACACATGATAGTCCATGATACTACATATTCAATACTTCTAACAATGAAATTATCAAAAAACACACGCTGTAAGCTAAGGAGTCAAAATGGATTCAACAAGAAAGAAGATATCCAACAAAGAATGAGAATGAATTTTGATTTGTGTTTTACTTACAACCAAAGTGTCCAGTTCATGTAAAAGCTTCTCATAGTTTTTGTTCCTCAATGTGATGAGTATGTCTTTGTCCTTCATTACTTCCATCTGGTCTTTTACATTCTGTTTTGAAATTAGGTTTATGATAAATATATAAGTTTTGGAAGTGCACTTCACACATTATCATTTATTACAGATACACATTACACATAAACATGTACATAGACACAATAGGAAGCTTGATTGCCCATATTCTAAACTGTACTTTTCTTTTGTGTGTGTGTGTGTGTGTGCACATGCGCATACACTGGTGTCATGTAAAAAGCACCTACCACACTCTGTAAAGTGATTGGTGTTAGGAAGTGCATCTAGCTATAGAAACCAAGCCAAATCAGACTGGGGTCTGATGCAGCACTCCTGCTTGCCAGCTCTGGTCAAACTGTCCAACCCATGCCAGCATGGTAAACAGACATTAAATGATGATGCTAGTGTATGTGTGTGTGTGTGATAAATCATTATCATCGTTGATTTTTACATATATTGATGTATTATTATTAACATTATCTCATATTAAAATTATATTACTATATTAACATATTTCATCATTACACACAATTAATTTTATACAGGTCCATGAAGCAGCAGTCCTATATGACAAGTACCAACTGAATTTCCATGATGTGCCAATATGGACATGGAGCAACCACAGTGGGTCATCCAGATTGTATTTAGATAGCGTATTTGTTAGGTCAGAGGATAGGGATAGCATAGGTTGTCCATAATTTAAATTGGTCGGCTACACAGATCACAAATTTGTGATATACTCAGTCAATTTAGATAGGACCCATAAACAGGGACCCAGTTACTGGAAGTTGAATGCATCCATACTGACTCACAAAGACTACAGGGACCAGATTAGCAGCAGTTGACAGGCGCTATCGTCAACAACCGGTGGTGGATCACTCTGAAGAGAGCAATTAGAGTATAATGGATAGTGTTGAGCAAAGATTTAGCAATACAAAGAAATAGATTAGGAGAACTAGTTAGCAAACTAGAAGAGGCTATTAGTAAAGGCATCATGATTGACATGTTAGCAGTGAGAATGACCCTTGACCATTTCTTTGAGGCAAAACACGAATGGTGCATATTAAGAGCTAAGGCTTATGCATTAAAACATAAAGGAACTAAAGCTGTCCAATGGGCCTGAACAGTAGAGACGTGACGTGGAAACAAAACCACGATCAAGTCTTTGACAGATCAAGATGGATGTGTGCAGCTTTCCAGCAGCACTTTACACCACTGTTTGAGGAGGGTGATGGGTCGATGGCAGTAGTGAAGTTTACTTTGTACCTAGATGGCCTACCACGGCTCTTGGTGACGAACACGAGATTCTGCAAAAAGCCAATTACAGCCTCTCAAATATGAGAGAGATGAGCGACTGCACAAGTCACAAATCTCCTGGTTTGGATGGTCTGCCCTATGAATTCTATGTTTACATGCCAGATTTGTTTGGCAGCTTCTTGGTACATCATCATCATCATCATCATCGTTTAAGGTCCGCTTTCCATGCTAGCATGGGTTGGACGATTTGACTGAGGACTGGTGAAACTGGATGGCAACACCAGGCTCCAATCTAATTTGGCAGAGTTTCTACAGCTGGATGCCCTTCCTAACGCCAACCACTCAGAGAGTGTAGTGGGTGCTTTTACGTGTCACCCGCACGAAGGCCAATATATATATATGTTTGTGTGTATGTACATATATATATATATATTATGTAAGGTATAAGTTAGAGGTGTTAAGCCCTCTAAGGGATAGAAGTATCCGGAGGCACTCCTGGTAATTACCTCAGTAAGTATGGTCCTCGGTATAAGGTATACGGCAGCAGGTAATTTAAGAGGTAAACCGTCTAAAGTAACTGGCAGCAGAATAGGAGAATTCCTAGTGCTGTTAGCTGGGGTGTGGTAACACTGCTGAGAGAGGATGCTGACAATGGGGATGTGCTAGGGAATTTTCAGCCCATAACTCTGCTAAGCACAAAGTTTAAAATTTTGGCCAAGGTGTTAGCAATAAGGTTGGCGCTTGTCGGTGGTAGTATGGTCAGAGAGGCACAAACGTGTGCAATCCCAAGCAGGTCTACCTACAACAACCTACACCTTATGCAATACATCATAGAGAGGGCTAAAACTAAAGCTGGTATTGGCGGGGCCCTGATCAATTTATAACAGTTGAAAGCTTTTGATAGGGTAGACAATCACTACTTGGAAGCTGTCCTTAAAGCAGCCAGTTTCGGATCCATTTTCAGAGGCTGGATTACTGCAATGCACAGTGGCACCTGCTCGGTGGTCAAAGTAAATGGCCACCTATCGGAACCGCATGTTCGGTCTGTCAGGGCTGCCTGCTGTCACCTACTCTGTATGTAGTGGCTCCAAGCCACTGTTGCAGAAGTTGGAACAGTTAAGAGGCCTCCCTTTCGAAATTGAACTCAGGAGGGCAGTGTCTGCATATGCAGACGACATCACCATCAAGGTGTCATATGCCTCTGAAATGAAGACAGTTAGCTCCATTGCAAAGGAATTAGTTGCAGGGGTTAAAATCAATGCCGAAAAGTCAGTGGAATTGTGACTGGGCACCTGGTAAGGCAGATCGATGTCATCAGACGGTGTCATTGGATGCTGGACTAAACTGCTTGGGGTTTTATTTGGTCCCAACCTCCAGGTGGATAAGAATTGGGAAGAGGTGACGAACAGGGTGACCTCTCTTGCCCAGAAATGGGCAGAAAGGAAATTGTCCCTGAAAGGTCAGGCAGAGGTGGTGAATGCCTACATCACCTCTGTCATTATTTATCATCTGACCATCGTGCCATGCCCCAGTTACCGCATGATTAGATTGGAGCATATCCTGTTTATTTTCTTGTGGAAGGGACGCATTCCAATGGTCAGGTAGTCGGTCTGCTGCCAACTTCCTTTGCATGGCAGCTTAGGCATGCCATGGCTTTTAATGCACAGATATGTATTCAGGTTGCATCACCTGCAGCGATTTCTAGAAGGTGAACTTGTGTGGGCTCCGTTTGTGGGACATGCCTTTCCACAGCTCGTCTCCTTGACGGAGCTGCAGTCCTGGGTAAAGGATAGGCTGAGACTGGGCACCTGACACTCAGAATGTCATCAGATGCTCACTGTCCTCTACAGTGAGCGTGGGCAATAGAATCAGTGGATGTTCCACTTTGGATATCTACAGAGTTATTAAAAGTAAAGATCTGGTAATGTTGACAGATTTTCCAATGAAGCTAACCAGCTTCTCTATCATGCCTCAGTAGGTATCCTATAAATAGCACTGTACATTCTGTTTGCACATAAATGCTGGTGCCAGCTTGGAAAACTACATATGATGATGATGTATGTGTATATATATATATATATATATATATATATATATATATATATATATATATATATATATATAT
>NC_068987.1:63114836-63124854 GCF_001194135.2 Octopus bimaculoides | reverse complement strand
AGGAAGGAAGGAAGGAAGGAAGGAAGGAAGGAAGGAAGGAAGGAAGGAAGGAAGGAAGGAAGGAAAAAGATTTTTACTAGTTATAAAAATGATGATGATGAAGATGATGATGATGATGAGGAGGTAATAACTGTAATAACTTGTTATAAGAGAAAGACATTGGTGATTCTACTTACACCATCCAGCATGGACAGCTGCTTGGAGAGCTGCTCAGAAAAGGCTTCTGCATTACTGATAGCCATTTGGCACTCAGACATGAGGAGCTCAAGATCAGCTTCTTCTTTACTAGAGAGAGCTTGGTAGTCTTCATCAACCATAGCAATGTCATCAGTACCAGCAGCTATCTGACTCTGTCCTGATGGACGAGATACTTCTGTTGAAGATAAAGTACAAAGGAACACATGAATGGCACACACTGTGAGGAAGTACCTCAAATGTATAGAGCTATACACACACACATATACACTGACACACACACATATATAAGTGTGTGTATATATTTATAACTGTGTGTATATATTAATAACTAGCTGGTGTACCCAGTAATTCCCAGGGGTAAAAATGTTCTATTGAAATGCCTTATTACTTTAATATAAGAAAGCAATTTCGTTATAACTGCCACAAATGGTGTATTCTCCGTTGCAAAAAATTGCAAAAAAACTGGCAGCTGGAGGAGGAAAAGATTGTTGGAGGTTGGTGAGAGAGGTTTTTGGAGGTTGGCAAGAAAGTACTGTGATTCGTCATGGCATTTTAAAGGTGAACTTTATGAAGAGTGCAACAATGACATTCACATTCACTGATGATCACTCTCAGTAACTGCCTTTAGCTTATGAGATTCTTGTTTTTATAACTATCGAAAAGCAGCCAGAAGGATAGACATTGTTGAGAACAAATGATTTTGTTGGAGGTCTGTTATCTCCATTCCAGCCCCTGATGGCCTAGAAGAGGTTAGAAGGGTCAAGTGGCAAAGACATTATTCTGCTTAGCAAAGGCATCTGGGAAATGTATAACTGCTGCCATTCACAGAAAAACTATTGTTTTACCGTGAGAGAAGCACTGTTGAAGAGTTAAGTGAAATTTGGCAATCGAGGATTGAATCCACGCTATGCCTGCATGAAGCCGCTACAAATACGTTGTGGAATAAAAAATTTATCTACTGCCATGGAAAAAGAATAACTGTAAAAATACAGAATTATCGGAGTAATGGGCATTCAAAAAAGTATGTATGTATAGAAATGTATGAATGAAGTCTTTAAGGTTTAAGATGCAAATCGAGGAAGTGCAATAATAATATTTAGCAGTTCAAAACTGGGTAGTGAAATGCAGAATTAGGTCAGCTGATCATGAGAATCAAATATCGATTGTTTCACTAAAATCTGCAGGCATTTCGTCTACAATTTCACCAATTACTATCCATTGCCCTTCATGAACATTAGTATAAAAACCAACCAATGGCAACAGAGATAAGAAAGCAAAACCGTGAGATATTTAGAGTTGACTCTGCACATTTAAACCCTCAAAAGGTTTACTTTAGGATTTTCATCTCAGTGAGGTGTACTCTACATGTATTGGGGGGGGGGGGGTCACTCTTCTTCTGATATATAACCTGGTACTAATGTGAACAATCAATATTAAAACAACTAAATATATTTAATTATCCACACTACCTTCCAACAATGTCTTTGGAATATTCAGGAAGTCAGCTTTCTGCACGTGGTATCTTTGACTTAGCTAAAAACAAAAAATTGTAATTATTATTATTGTTATTATCAATATCATCCACATCAATACAAATTTACTAATTCATAACTAACTTAACAAGGAAAACAGTTTCTTGCTTAGTTACTTAAAGGAAATTACCAATTTTTCATTCTGATTAAGAAAGTCTATTATTATTTCAAACTTTAACAGCATGAATGTTACAATAGTCTGGGGAATCTATACTTGTATACATTTGTATTTCAGTATGCCCTATATATATGTGTATGAGTGTATGGGTATACACCCCTCAACACTACCTAATCTTGACAGTCATCACCTACTTTTCCCTGCTTTCCCTCCACCTATCAACTACTGCTCAACCCTTTCCTTCATTATATTTTTCCCCTCACCCATTTCCCATCGCTAACCATTTCTCATTCTCTCCATACATTCTTACAACTTCTATCCACCCTCTCTTCTTCTGTAACTATTCACCTCTCTTCACCTTCTAGTGCCCTGAGGGTAATTAGAAGGTGAACTAGAAGTGTGAACCCCATGCTTTACTATTGTACCTCCTTTTCTTCCTCCACCCCACCCAACCTTCTATAAAATAAGTAGTCATGAAGCTCATCAACAGCTACATGAACCTGTTTGGTTCTGGCCCCTTCTTGAATACTTTGGTTTCTTATCTTCTAGCATAAAGCCACTTACCTTAAATGTAACCCCACTCAATTGAAGATCCTAGTCTTGTAAGCTACATAGCAACCTCATAAGTGCTAGTACCATGAAAAAGCATCCAGTATATTTTACCACCATGGGTAATATTAGGAAATATGACATACATGTAGCAATTATAATTTAATTTTTATCAAATATCTTGATGCTTATACAAAATGATGAAATAAAAACTAATTTTCAAAACGAAAATATTCATTAA
This sequence comes from Octopus bimaculoides, assembly GCF_001194135.2. NCBI lineage: Eukaryota > Metazoa > Mollusca > Cephalopoda > Octopoda > Octopodidae > Octopus > Octopus bimaculoides. The sequence continues at coordinate 63,122,216 of NC_068987.1, read as the reverse complement.
TTTAAAATAAACTGAATAAAATAAATTTTTCATTTGTCTAGCTCTTCCCATACCAACTGTATCATTTATTTCCTCTCTTTAAACAATCAACATGCCAAGTTGTGCTTGATGGAACTTTGATGCATTCAGTCATTGTCCTAATAAAAGAAACAACCCAAGTACAATCCAGGGGATTACCGTGGCTCCTTTCAACCACCTAGGAGATATCAACTTCACTAATGAAAGAATAAAGTGTATATAAAACTTATTTCATCTAATATTTTCTATAAAACTTCGATATTTTCCCCACAGGAATTTTAAAAATACAACACAAACAGTTCAAATGTATATGAAAATTGAGAAAAAGCTAACATTTTATAAGTATAGGGAAATACTGGTGCTATGTAAAAAGCACTCAGTTCACTCTGTAAGGGGGTTTGTGTTAGGAAGGGCATCCAGCTGTAAAAATCCTGCCAAAACAGTCAGTGAAGCCTAGTGCAGTCTTCTACTTAGCCAGTTCCTGTCAAACCATGCAATCCATGCCACCATGGAGAACAAACATTAGATGATGATAATGATGATGATGATGATGAATAACTCTGTTGGAAATAACCATTATTATTGATGACAAGAGTTTACCCTAGGTTTATAGGAAGATGAATAGTTTCAGAAGAGACCACAACTGCTATAGACATCCATTGGTCCAAGCAAAGAGTTGTGCTTTAGCTGAGGAAGCTAGAACTTACCCTCCAAAGGCAGGATATAAAACTGGACTTCTCAGTCATGCTACTGGCCACCCATTTGTAAACTTTCTCAAAATGGAGGTCAAATTCTGCAATTTCTGAAAACTGGAACACAAAAAATATTTTATTAAAAATAAAAGCTAAAATTAACAACACTGAACTTAAGTAAATTACAAACACAGTTCATTGCTTATGCACACATACATGCGCACACATTCAAATTCATTCACATATAAATATGTAAGCATGTGTGTATGCATGTATTTGTATAAAAATATATCTACTGTAGCAATATCTAGCATGTTTACACAATATTTAATTGAAGGTTTTTCAGAAGATGAGGATTTATTGTGGCATACATTTTATTTCTTTATTTAGATACAGATAGGGCTTTGCAGTTAAGAAGTTCATTTCTCAACCAAGTGATTTTAGGTTCAGTCCCACTTACACAGTACATTAGACAAATGTTTGACTGTAACTCTGGTAGATGTAAACTGTGCAAAGTTCATTGTGTGAGTGTGTCCATATATATATATATATATATATATATATATATATATATATATACATGCATATCTGTGTGAATGTTTATGTTGCATTTTGCAAAATATAGCATCCACAATATGTGAAGTTTGACAATTCCTTGACAAGAAATCATCCAATAGATCTCTACTTTTACAGACATGTGGAATCAGTAAAAAAAATTCCTTATTTGCAAAACAAGGGTTAGCACCAGCAAGAACATCCAGTTGTAAGATTATTAACATGTATTCATTTAACCTATGCTATCATAGAAAAAAAAAACATAAAATGAAGGTACAAACAAATTTATTTCTGTATTTTCTGCCCAGACGACCATGTTCACTCCAATCCATAACAATATTATATCTATTAACAGAAAAGTCATTCTACATTACATGTGAAACTAGACAGAACACATCTAATTTCTCTCTTTCTCTCTAATTCTATTTATGATTTATATTCTCTGATGTGGCTCTGTGGGAAGAAGTTTGCTTCCCAAACTTATAGCTCTAGATTCAGTCCCACTGAGTGGCACCTTCGGTGTCTTCTACTACAGCCACAGACTAACCAAAGCCTTATGAGTGAATGAGGTAGACAGAAACTAAAACAAGCCCATCATGTATTTGTGTGTGTGTGCTTTCATGTCTTCACATCATGCGATAGTTGTAAAATGATTTTCAGTCATACAAGCTTGTCAGAAAGAGCAATGTGATCCCAAATTCAGCTAGGTGGAGATAAGACATATCTGGTATTGTGGCTTGCACCAATCATTCAGCTAATTATCTACATTGACCAGAGATCATCCATGGGCTAAAAACCAACAAATGTAATACTTACTTTATTGACATCTTTGCCATCGACCACTTTCAGTTCTCTAAGAAACCAGGACAACTTTTTCTTATATGATTCGCCCTTGTCTGCTTTCTTCAGTTGGTAGATATGAGCTTGAACAGGGCTATCAACAGTCACTGAAATAAAGTTAAGAGACATCGAGATAGAATAGTGTATAGTATATCATATTGTATGAGTTTTTTTACAGTGTTATACTGAGTATAACACACACACACTCCAGTGTATACACACACACTTCTTTCACTTTCTTTTTTCCTCTCCATTTGCCTCTCTTAACTTCTTTTGTTTTTACCAGTTTCTCAACATCTTAAGGACTTTCCAGCTTCCCCAAACGTTTTGCTAGTGTTGTGAAATTTCTAAAATGCTTCTCTCAGAATTCACAATTTTTCTTACAGAATTCTTCCTCAGATGTTTCACCAACATTTTTGAGATTTCTAAATAACTTCTCTCTCAGAACTAGTAAAAGCATTTCTTCTACCAATGTCTTTTATAATCATTCATTTTTCTCTGACCTCTTCTCTTCTCTCCTTAAACCTTTTCTCCTACTTTTACTTCTTTTGTTCATATCTCCCAAGCAACAGTGTCTTGCATTCAAACCCCTGCACACACTTCTTTGCACTATCCACATTCTTACCTTCCCTTTAACTTGAAACACACACCTGCTCTCACCTCCTCACATCTTCACTTTCCCCATACACACTTTACAATCACACATCAACACCTCACACCCCCTCTAGCCTACACTACTATACTTCCACACCTGCACATTTCTACATGCAGACACCCCCCCCCCCAAAAAAAAAAACACACACAACTCCACTGTTTGATCATTTTCAAACACTTCTTAACTCCCCACCTACACCCCCACATGAACCACATTCCTGCCTGGCTCATATCCCATTTTCTCTCTCTCTCTCTCTCTCATTGATTTCACTTCCTCGCTGATGAAAGACTAATGCCCAAAACATTAAGACTCTCCTTTTCTTAAACATTAACCAAATGCAGTATTTGTTAAACTTTGTCCTGCCTGACCAAAGGCAATACTAAATACATAGATTTTATGATTATATTTAAATATTTGATATGCATTACCTAACACCATAAATTCTGCTTACTGTCAATGAGAAATGGGGTAGTTAGAGTGATGTTTTTTTGCTGTTTTTTTTCGTGGTAAACGGGAGTGATATTCAGACTTACCTGCTGCACACAAGAAACTACTCTTTTTCTTCTTTCCTGCTTTTGCAACATGAACTAGGCCAACAAGTCTTTCTTCAGCGGGAAGAAATACCTCCCGCTGAAGTGTGTGTTTAATTGCTGTCATTACTGTAAGAAAGAGAAATAAAAAAACACTTGTATACAATTCTATGTGTGTGCATATAGACATTCATGGGAATGTCACTGCATGTGCATAGGTTTGTTTTAACCTTTTAACTGTGAAATTAAATTTTATGGTTATTCCAGTAATTATGTTAAATATCTAACAAAACTTAGATTTGGTATTTTCTGCAAGTTATGTTAACTCAGTGAATTTGACTGATTCCAACAAAAAATAGTTTCAAACATGACATTGCACAACAAAAGGTAGTTTGGTATATAAAACTGCTTTCCACAGTTAAGGGTAATGAAATTTTGAGTGGATATATCTGATTTCCATAGAAAAACAGTTAACAGCTTTTAATATTTTAATGGTTCTTCAGAAGTTCTATTATATAATCTGTGGTTAAGAAGCTGGCTTCCTAGCTATGCGGTCTTGAGTTCTGTCCCACTGTACAGCTCCTTGGGTAAGTGTCTTCTATTATAGCTTCAAGCCAACCAAAGAATTGTGAGTGGCTTTGGTAGATAGAAACTGAAAGGATCCTATCATATATTCCACTATGGGATCAGCTTGAAAAATTGTTAGGATATTAAGATATTTTTTTAACATGACACCAATGGTAGCCTTAAGCAACAAATAAAGAAATTTTATGCAAATGTGTGTAAGTCATTAATAAATGAATAAAATCCATTCTCTGTGTGTATTTTCTATATCACTCCGTAGCAACATACCAATTTCACTTGGCAACAATACTGTGGACAGTTTCAATCTGCAAGATTCTGCTGACTGACACTACCACTATCCTTCTTCCTAAGCCTGAAGAATGGCTCCTTTTTTTTTTTTTGAACCTCAAGACCTCAAAATATGTCATAACAATCATCTCATCATCTCAAAATACCTGCGATAACAATTTCATACTTCATCAAAGAAATCTTAACAACTTGACAATTCTTCCATAACTTATTTCTGAGAGCAGAAACGGTTGAGTTCTGTACAATCAAGAGAAAAATTAATAGATTTTACTCTATTCTTTTCTACTCTAGGCACAAGGCCTGAAAGTTTTTGGGAGGAGGGAGCCAGTCGATTAGATTGACCTCAGTACGCAACTGGTACTTAATTTATCAACCGCGAAAAATGAAAGTCAAAGTCGACCTTGGCAGAATTTCGACTTTGCCTTTCATTCCTTCAGTGTCAATAAATTAAGTACCAGTTGCGTACTGGGGTCGATCTAATCGACTGACCCCACTCCCCAAAAATTTCAGGCCTTGTACCTAGAGTAGAAAAGTTTTTACTCTATCGCTGCCTCTGTACCATTGTGTCACTCAAAGTACTTGATTTTCAATGACCAAGTTCAAATACCTCATAGATAATGTTTTAACCCAAGACAGCTCTAATCAAATAGATCTATATAATCAAAGGCATTCAAATCATGACCATCCAATCTTTTTTCTTTTTTTTACCTCAAACTATGTTATCCAATGCGTCCATTTTTAACAGCCGATGTGGTATAATGAAAATTTTGCTGCTAATTTTGGCAGGTCAAACAACTTTGTAAAAGTTCCTTCTTCGGTAATTTCTTACAGTAACTAGCTAAGTTATCAAAACTGATGGCATCTAAAAACATATCTGCTTTAATCTATTATTATATCTTATTTCTAGGTTAATTATATCTTATTTTTAGGTTAATTAGAACTGTTCATTGACTTTGAGAAGTTTATTAAACGATGGGTGTTTCCTTTATGGAGGGAAAGACTGAGAAAAGTGAAGAAATAACAATAATGATGGCTCTCATGGCTTCTGATCTTAACTGATTGGAAGTGTTATCATGTACATGTTTTGTCTTGGTATAAAAAATGAGCTACAGCAAATATTCTGCTTAATACCACAGATTTGCTTGTCAGTTGTTTGACCTTAGCCAGTTGAGCATGTCCCTTTGTGGCTGACGATATGTGCATCTCTGATCACGAGCAGAAGTAGTGGGGGAGCATCATAGCCATGCATTAAGAAGAATTCTTTGGGGTTTGAATAGTTCACCTCTGGAAACATGGGTGTTTTGTACAACATTCTTAAACAACCCTTATTCAGGGACCTTTTGAGCAGGATGGGCTACTTGACCTGAAAAAAATTCTAACTGGACCCCACCTGCAAGGTCATGCACTGTTTATCATGATATGAGATTACCCTGTCGTGCACATTTGATTGTGATGCATGTGCCTGGTGTACCCTTATCAGACGGATAGTCATGATAGGTATACTGGGCTTCATATATTTGTACCCCAGTGTCACTTTGACGGCATGTGCTGCTCTCTTACTCAATGATGATGATGATAAAGAAGAAGAAATAGAATTATAAAGACTACCGTATGACAATTTTATAATATACTATCACATAAAAGAATATAATAGGCTAAAACATATTTTAGTAGTGTAAAATCTTCTGAGTTCTTCAAAGCTTACAAATGTTTTTTGTTTTTGGTCGCAGCCAGAGTTCCAAGCATGTTATCATAAATGGAGAAACGGGGAGGAGTATATTAAAAGATGCAATGACTGTTATTTAATTATTATTATGTGGATAAGTGGGGTGGGGGAACAATGTTGATCAAGCTGGCAGAATCGTTAGCACGCCAGGCAAAATGCTTAGCAGCATTTCGTCTGTCTTTACGTTCCGGGATCAAAATCCGCCTAGGTCGACTTTGCCTTTCATCCTTCCATGGTCGATAAGAACCAGTTGAGTACTAGGGTCGATGTAATCGACTTACTCCAACCCCTGAAATTGCTGGCTTTGTGCCAACATTTGAAAGCAGTATATATGTATAAAGATGCTGAGTTTCAAAATAAAAACATGTTGATATGTTGAGGTTCCTAACACTGACGCTCGTTAAACGTCACTTAATACTCTCCTTTTTAATAAATTGAAAATATCAGAGCTGCTAGCGGTGACAAGAAGACAATGGAAAACTTAAAAGGTGACGTTATTTCTATCATAATTCTATTCACATCTTGGGTACATAAGAGCAATGGTTCTCAACCGGGGTCCATATGACCCTTTAAGGGTTCATACAAGATTTATAAGATTTTGTCGTTAACATTTATGTGCAATAAATTGGTTTTACAATACACAAAATATTTTAACAATTCTTGCAATACAATTTCTAATAATATTCAATTATGAAAACATAACAGGATTTTTTAAACATCGAATGGCAACTGGAAGGGGTCTAATAAAGCAAAATGGGAATTAAAGGGGTACATAGGTAAAAAAAAAAAAATGGTTGAGAAACACTGCATCAGAGAAATAAACCAGACTTCAATGACTAATTTCTGCCCATAACTCAAGTCTCAAATTGCCGAGTGAATGGTCGACTCGCTAGAAATAGCAGCCTATTCTCTCTATAAATTAAGTCTACTCCCCTTAAAAAGAAGAACACATTTGATAATGAGGTTCTGAAATGAAGAAGGGCGGGATGGTCACGGTTTGAATGTTTTTGATCACAGAGTTGCTCGATACCGGATTGACTTAGGGTTAAACAACGGTAACGTAGTTACTAGATTTGTGGGAGGGGTCGTACTTAGCCCAGGATTATCCTGTCTAGAATACAGGTGCTTTATTTACACACTTTCACTTGCAAATGTTTGTGTATTACACCGCTAAATATATATATTAGCCTATCATAAATATTATAGATATAAGGTAAATTTTTAGGGTGTAATTGTAAAAATTTACCAAATATAATGCATAATATTTAAATAACGTTTAAGAAATTTGTCCAAAATATTCAGACGACAAATCTTTTATAAGCTACATCAAGCGAAAGAATTGTTTTATTAATATTTGTAGCTCAAATCATAAAATATTACATTAACTAATGCAGAGATAATGAAAAAGACGGCTCAGACTTACTGTTCGGTTATTTTTGTAGAAGTCAAATAAATAAAGATTTCCTCTTTTTATTATTATTTTTATTTTTA
>NC_068987.1:63112345-63114397 GCF_001194135.2 Octopus bimaculoides | reverse complement strand
ATATATACGTGTATAAGGGATGACCACGAGGTGGACATCCAATATGCTAGAAAGAAGTCATCAATTACCCAAGCACAAAGAAATTTTTTTCTGAATTTTCAGATTTTTTTATTTGCTAGGCCACTTGGTTTTAAATTGTATTAATATATATGTATTATTTATATAGATAGGGTGATAAATTGAATATTAATACAATTTAAAACCAAGTGGCCTAGCAAATAAAAAAATCTGAAAATTCAGAAAAAAATTTCTTTGTGCTTGGGTAATTGATGACTTCTTTCTAGCATATTGGATGTCCACCTAGTGGTCATCCCTTATACACGTGTATATATATATGTATATATATTATGTGTGTGTGTATATATATATATTTATATATATATATATATATATATATATATATACATGCATATAATTTGTCAGTGTTACAAACAAAAAAAAGAAAATAGATAATGGATAATGTATATATATAGATAGATAGAGAGAGAGAGAGAGAGAGAGCATCAGTAGTTCATATATCTGAAAAAGAAGTACATTCTAAGTCACTAGAACAGTAACATATTTAGATGATTGTTTGTAATGGCCAGTCAGAAACTGACCATTGGTTTTGCACCTATAAAGTGCTTAGCTGTACTGCCAACTCATACATACATACATACACACGTAAAAGCACCCACTACACTCTCTGAGTGGTTGGCGTTAGGAAGGGCATCCAGCTGTAGAAACTCTGCCAAATTTAGATTGGAGCCTGGTGTTGCCATCCGGTTTCACCAGTCCTCAGTCAAATCGTCCAACCCATGCTAGCATGGAAAGCGAACGTTAAACGATGATGATGATGATGATGATACATGTATGTGTGTGTGTGTTTGTAACAAATCTAAACAATAACTCAAATGGGTAATCGTTTATTTGTCATCTTTGTAATGTTCAGCATTTTGAAATCAGCCTTCAATACTTTGAATTTCTCAATCCATTTTAGAAACTTTGTTCTTACCAGCAAGAACTGTATGTTGTTGATGTAAGAAGAATTTATAAACTTCAAGAGAATGTAAAATTATCCTTTTATGTAACAGTGGATCTCAAAGCAGATAAAGCTATAAATAATAGCACATGCACATTAGATTAAAAGAATCCTTTGGATAGAAAATATCAACAGCTGTCCATAGGAATTGAACCTACATCTCCTATTAACACGACAGGTATTCTACTATTGAAACAAAGTAATCCTGCAAATTTCTCTACCTATTTTGAGAACACAAAATAATTCTTTTTTAGAGCAGTGACTCTCTAAACAAATAGAACTGTAATTGTTTACCTTGTGTTATTACTAAGCCTTTTAATATGATTGATGAATATCAGTATTTAAAGATTACTTTTACTGTAATATATTTCTTTATCTATCACCTACATCTCTCAACTTCTGCACTGGATGCATGTCTTTTGAAACTAATAATGCCTAGTGTAAAGGGTAAAGACTCCTTTGTTCGTGAATGGCCATGGGATTGCACCTAAAAAGTTCCCCTCTGAGGTGGCACAAATCCAAGCAAAGTTGTTTATGGAAGACCAGCAGTCATCCATGCATACCAGACTCCCCTCTTTACGCCACTGATGTTATCCAAAGGAAAGGCAAGGCCTTGGCACCAGTGACATTGCAACTTATTTCTACAGCTGAGTGAACTGGAGTCAGTGGTATAAGTAGAGTTTGTACCATCCTTGAATCTGTTGCCAGCTACCAGAGGAAAATACAACATAATCATCAACATCGTCGTTGTTGTCATTTTAACATCCACTCTCCATGCTTGCAAAGGCTGAATGGAGTTTGTTGAAGATAATTTTTAATAGCTGCATGCCCTTCCTGTTGCCAACTTCTTTCTAAGCAAAGTATTATTACCCATGTCCAGGCATGTTTTCATGTATGATTGGAAATGAATGGCATTGCATGTATAACTATGACATTCACTTACATCTATCAAGCATTATTAAGACAAGAACACACACATACATATATGTGTGTGTGTATATATATATATATATATATATATCATCATCATC
>NC_068987.1:63105933-63112335 GCF_001194135.2 Octopus bimaculoides | reverse complement strand
GTCGATTTGGCTATATATATATATACATATATATATGAGCTTCTTTTAGTTTCTGTCCATTATATCCACTCACAAGACTTTGGTTGACCAAGTGCTATAATAGAAGACACTTGCCCAATGTGCCACGTAGTGAGACTGAACTTGAAACCATGTGATTAAGAAGTGAGCTTTTCAACCACAGAGTCATGTAAATATTGGCAGGAAAAAAGCTACTTGCATGGACCCTACCTTGATCTCTTTTTTAAGCAGCACTAGTACCTGAAGTCACTGCTCCTTACACAAATTTTGTAGCTATAAGGGCCCACATTTTCAATTAACCTTATAACAAAAACCTTCACTTAGATGCTTGAAGGAACTCAAGATACTTCATTTTCCAACATTTTTGTTTGTTTGTTTTTCAGAGTTCTCAATTTACTTATTACTGTAAATTATAATGCAAAGAATAAAACTTTTATGGTAACAAAGGTCAAAACTGGCAGCAAGGTATCACATTCAGGCACAAGGCCAGCAATTTTGTGTGCAGGAGTTTAGTCAATTATTTAACAAATGATTTATTTTAATGCCTCCCAGAAAGATGAAAAGCAAGATAGACTTCAGCAGGATTTGAACTCAGATTGTAAAGAATTTGAACAAATACTGCAATGCATTTTGTCCAATACACTAATGATTCTGCTAATTCACTGCCCTGGTAATTTCTTGATAGGTACAAGGCCAGAAATTTAAGGGAAGAAAACACTGATTATGTCAACCCTAGTCCTTGATTGATGCTTTATTTTATCAATCCCAGAAGGATGAAATGCAAAGTAGACCTCAGTAAGATTTGAACTCAGAATGTAAAGAGCCATAACTTAATATCACATGACATTTTGTTCAACATGCTACCAATTCTGCCAATCCAGTTTTAAAAGAGGAAATATTATTTGTCTTTTTTTTTTCTTTTTTTATTCCTACTATAAGCACAAGATCTGAAATTTTGGGGGAAGGAGCTACTCAATTACAATGACCCCAGTGCTCAATTGGAACTTATTTTACCTTAACAAAATTTTAACTCAGAATAAGGCTGGAAGAAATACCACTTAGCATTTTGTCCAACAATGACAACACTATGTGGGTCTTTATGAAGCCACTGATTCATTACTCACAAACCAGTGTGCACACTTCTCGTGTTAATTAAAGATGACTTGTAGTTCAGGTAGGCTGGCCTTTTCATCTCTTACATTTTCCCCCACCCAAACTACAACATTGCCTCTCACACATAACAAAATAAGTTATGTGGTATCGAGTTACAACTGAATTACAATAATAATATAATCCCTAAAATTCAAAGAGACTAGAGATGGTCTATAAAAGCAATGATTAAAATAGTAAAAGCAAGGAAAAAAGGTGATGTTAATGTACTGTGGGAGAGGAAACAGAACACATCTTTGACTTTATATCAGTTTATTCAACATTAACCTGGGGTCAATAACAAAATAAGAGAAAGAGAAGAAGGGGTTAGTGTGAAGAATTGCATCCGCTCTGTTTCTTGTTTTATGAGTATATTATATTTTCTTTTAATTTTGGGATGAGTTTACCATTTACAGCAAAGCTCTGCAAAATATGTGGTAGTTTTGCTGGAGTCTTCTTATGTCTTTAAAAGAATCTCAGGAAAGCCATCAGGTTGTGTTTATTTTTTGCTGATATTACATCACTCTTTTATGTCGATGTAATTGATGGATGCCACTTCATAATATAATCAATTTTGCAAATTTATAGAATCTGAGGTTCATTTTTGTATTTTCTACAGCAGTGACTTTTCTTCCTGCACTGTCCTGGGAGAGTTTGAGTTTGCTTTCGGTGTTTTAAATGGGATTCCTTGCTGCCTTCAACATTTTGAGATCTTTATTCTTCATCTCATAGACTTCTGTCTCAAAAAATGTTTTTGCATATATTGATCCTTCTCTCTGGGATAAATTTATTGCAAAGAGCTCGCATTATTGACATAAAAATTTTAAGTTTTATTTTATCTTACTTCTTTCATTTCTTTTCAAGTTTTGCACAACCTTCACATTCAATGCCCATATTTTGCTACCAAGCAACAATACACATCATACACTTTATCTTGCATTTGAAGATAGAACTCCTTTTTGCCAAAAGAGAAGAGTTCCTAGAACTTTTTCTATTCTGTATTCTGGCTACTGTGTTTCAAAGTTTCAACTTCAATTGCAAATTAGATCACACAGGTAACAGAAGTTATCAACTACTTCCCAAGTATTTGAATTTTGAGGGTGCTATTATGACAAGCTACTTTTGTGCATCTGACAGTTTTCTGAGTTTCAACTACATCACATGTCCACACATTGTTTATATTGCATACCCTGTACCCTGTGCAGAATTCCTACTTGCATCATTTCTGCATATTGAGCATATCCACATTCCAAATGGTAGTAGATTCTTGTTTTCTTTCCTGTTATAACTTTTGACTTTGTTAGGTCTACTCTCAGACATCTTGATTTTAGAGAAGAAATTCTCTATATCTTTGAATTATTCCACTATGAGAGCTGGTCATCACTCGATCTTAAACTCATGTTTAAGTATAATAAACAGGAAAGAGAAGTATAATAAACAGGAAAGAGCTGAGACCCAAGTTTTGATTAGACACCTACCTGCACGCTGAATTCTTCATTGAGATCTCATCTTGCTGATAGCAACAATGTGCAAGGCTTGCACAGCTACCACAAACTATTCATCTACACCTAGCTTTCTTAAAGACTATCAGACTACAGAACATGGCACCCTGTCAAAGGCTTTCTCCAGATCAATGAACAATTGATATAGCACTCAGCTAAGAATTTCTCTTGTAGTTGCCCACTAGGAAGAGGGCATCAGTCATAACCTGTCAAGGCACAAATCCAAACTGTATTTCATCCAAGCTAATTCTTATCCTAATCAGTTGTTGCTAAAAACTCTTTCTGTTATTTTCATAACTTGGCCCATCAGTTTGATGCTTCTACAGTGACCTCTTTCTAGAACATCTCTTTTGCCCTTGTAGTTTGACCCAATAGTTAACGGTGATACTGCTATGCCAGTAATTGGATGACACCTCATTGTACTACTTTCTTGATAAATAACATGACAGCATAGGCATTTAAGAGAACTGGGTAGTTTTGATGACTAAGACAAACTTGAAATGATCAAGTCCACACAGATTGCAAGCATTCTTAGCAGTGACATCATCATCATCATCGTTTAACGTCCGTTTTCCATGCTGGCATGGGTTGGACAATTTGAGTGAGGACTGGCAAACCAGATGGCTGCACCAGGCTCCAATCTGATCTGGCAGAGTTTCTACAGCTGGACGCCCTTCCTAACGCCAACCACTCCAAGAGTGTAGTGGGTGCTTTTACGTGTCACCGGCACGAGGACCAGTCAGGCGGTGAGTGATTTGTAAAACCAGCAGTACTGAGTTCAATTCCACCAACTAATTCTTCCCATTGATACAAATTGATACTTACTTCTAGAACTGATTTACCAAAGACATTAACTGGAGGGAGGTGATGTGCTGTTGTTTAACCCCAGATTAGCCGATTGAATAGGCTTAGGACCAAAAACATTCCAGGGGTAACCACACCATCTCTTCCTTTCTCAAGACAGCAGGATGGAATTTGAGAGATATTTGGCTGTTGTTTCTATTTTTATTCTTAACTTTTATCTTTTACTTGTTTTAGTCATCTGACTGTGGCCAATCTGGGGCACCACCTTGAAGGGTTTTAATTAAATAAATCAACCCTAAGACTTAGTTTGTTTCTTATCTCTCTTCAGTGGCATTCCTGACACAAATTAAAGGACTCACAACTTGTGGATTTGTGGAACAATGCCAAATGTTTGATCAGCTATTAGCTACCACCAAAGCACCTGTGCAGTCACTTGACTAACTAGAAATAGCAGCCAAATCTTCCTCAAAGCTTACTTCCTTAAAAGAAAGTAAACAGTGTATTTGGAGATAATCAAAGAGAAGAGATGATCACTAAACTGCTAAAACACCTTTCATCGTGTGTTACACTGTGCACCTGTTCAGACAACATTGATTTGATAGAGACAGTGAGCTAATGTGTGGCATGACCATTTGATCAAGGTAAACATATCATTTGTGCAGGTTATTTGGCAAGAACTGAACGCTCAGCGTTGTTTTCGACAAGAGAGTCCATCTTATATATACACGCATCTATACATATGTATATATATACATATATACAGACACATATATTACATGTGTATAAGGGATGACCACTAGGTGGACATCCAATATGCTAGAAAGAGGTCATCAATGACCCAACCACAAAGAAAAATAAAGAAAACTAATTATTTTTCTTTGTGGTTGGGTCGTTGATGACCTCTTTCTAGCATATTGGATGTCCACCTAGTGGTCATCCCTTATACACGTGTAATACAATTTTTTCTGAATTTTCAGATTTTTTTATATGCTAGGCCACTTGGTTTTAAATTGAATTAATATTCAATTTATCACCCTATCTATATAAATATATATATATACACACGTTACACACATATGTATATATACACACATTCATGGAAAGGGCTTATTTTTTTCAATTTCTATCAACCAAATACACTCACAAGGTTTTAGTTGACTCAGGGCAATTGTAGAAAACATTTGCCCAAGGTGATGTTCAGTAGGACAGAACCCAAAACCACATGGTTGAGAACTGAACTTCTTAACCACATAGCCATGCCTGCACCTATGCCTAAAGTAACGATAATAACAACAAAAAAAAAGAAAAGCAAACAATACCCTATAAAACAAAAAAATAAATAAAAACGCTAAGAAAACATTTTCTTTTATAGCATTTTTGGTACCTGTATTTTTTTGTATTTTTTTTTAATAAATAAATGCAATGTGTACATGATCTCGATAGAGTAGGACGATTTTGGTAGACTTAATACATAGACTTGTTTAACAACCTCAACAGGCCATCAGATGGTTTTAGCAGAGTCCATTCTGTTACAAGCATTTGAGACAGATCTCTGGTTTTGAGCATAATGTCCACCTTTCCTGCCACCAGTCAGAGGCCCAAATGGACCACAGGGGCTGCCTTTTGCCCCTTCTCACTAAGCGATTAAAAAAATATTAAAAAAAAAAAAAGCACTTTTTGCCTCTCAAATTGCATTGCTTTATTCATCTTCCTCCTCCTCATCGTCATCGTCCTCATCGTCCTCGTCCTCATCGTCCTCGTCCTCATCGTCATCATCATCATCACTGCTGTCATCTTTATCGTCAACTTCGACACCTGCATTATTACCACCATCATCCCCCTCGTCATCATTATCCTCGTCATTATTGTTGTCATTTTCCTCCTCCACTTCCTCCTCCTCCTCATCATCATCCTCATCCTCATCCTCATCACCATCATCGTCATCGTCGACATCGTCGTTGTTGTTGTCAGTATTGATGGTACCACTGTCCTTGCACTGTGCCTTGCCCTTAACTTCCACCGCCTCCGCCATTCCCTCTGACTCTTCCCCTTCTTCCTCCTCCTCTTCCTCCCCACTGCTCTCTTCCCCAGCTTCACTGCTGCCCTCTTCCCCCTCTTCCGACTCTGCACCTTCTTCCTCATCATCATCCTCGTCTGACTCATCGTCTGACTCTACTACCACTCTTTTCACTGTTGCTGCAACTAGGGCTGCTTGAGCTGCTTGTGCTGCTTGTGCCGCTTGTGCCGCTTGAGCCGCTTGAGCAGCCATCTGTGCCTTTGCTGCTTTGGTCCGGTTATCAGTTATTTTGGTATTTTTAATCATGGGTTTTGCTGGCGGTAGTTGTGGTTGTGACGGTGGAGATTTTACTTGTACAGCTACTGGTGCTTGAGGTTTAACTGATTTCTCTGGTTTCAATTTGGCAACTTTTGCTTTTGGTTGGAATTCTTCATTTGTGGTCTTTGGTACAGGAATAGCCTTTGGTGATTCAACACTGACTTGCTGACTTCGGAAGATTATCATTTCCTGCAATTAACAATAAAGGCAAATTAATAAACACACAGCCAACCACCACTACAGCAACAATAACGACCACTATCATCACAACAACAACAATTTTAACAAGCACCACCACCACCACAACACCCACTATCTTAACAAGTTGTTGTTGGCACTCCGTCGCTTAGGACGTTGAGGGTTCCAGTTGATTCGATCAACAGAACAGCCTGCTCGTGAAATTAACGTGCAAGTGGCTGAGCACTCCACAGACACGTGTACCCTTAACGTAGTTCTCGGGGATATTCAGCGTGACACAGTGTGACAAGGCTGACCCCCAGCATCGCTTGACAACCGATGCTGGTGTGTTTACGTCCCCATAACTTAGCAGTTCTGCAAAAAAGACCGATAGAATAAGTACTAGGCTTACAAAGA
>NC_068987.1:63103956-63105923 GCF_001194135.2 Octopus bimaculoides | reverse complement strand
AACGTAGTTCTCGGGGATATTCAGCGTGACACAGTGTGACAAGGCTGACCCCCAGCATCGCTTGACAACCGATGCTGGTGTGTTTACGTCCCCATAACTTAGCAGTTCGGCAAAAAAGACCGATAGAATAAGTACTAGGCTTACAAAGAATAAGCTCTGGGGTCGATTTGCTCGACTATAAAGGCGGTGCTCCAGCATGGCCACAGTCAAATGACTGAAACAAGTAAAAGAGTAAAAGAGATTTAGCCGTCATTAGACAAAAGTGAATAATCTATGGCACTCTTCAACAAGGAGATTGTAAATTTTATTGGAAGAGAAACTGACAATTACTATAGTTTTTGTATTTATTTAAAGTGAAAATAATTATAAAAATTACCCTTCAGGAAAAGAGATAATTTTTGTTTTTCTGATTGCTTGGCACACACAATCATGCAAACTCTTTACTGCCATTTAAAGGTTCATGTAATCAAGAGTGAGATGGTGTGCAGTATTTTTAAAAGAAGTTTCTTTTTCCATGGCTGGATGTCCTTCCTTTCACTAGTCCTTACCTGTTTGCAAGCAAGGCAATATTACACCTGGGCCAGACATGCTTTCACAGAACACTGGAAATGAAGGACGATAATTTACAACAGTCATGCAATGTCAAGATTTGTTGGCACTCCGTTGCTTACGACGTCAAGGGTTCCAGCTGATCCAATCAACGGAACAGCCTGCTCGTGAACTTAACGTGCAAGTGGCTGAGCACTCCACAGACACGTGTACCCTTAACGTAGTTCTAGGGGATATTCAGTGTGACACAGTGTGACAAGGCTGACCCTTTGAATTACAGGCACAACAGAAACAGGAAGTAAGAGTGAGAGAAAGTTGTGGTGAAAGAGTACAGCGGGGTTCGCCACCATCCCCTGCCGAAGCCTCGTGGAGCTTTAGGTGTTTTCGCTCAATACACACTCACAACGCCCGGTCTGGGAATCAAAACCGCAATCCTATGACTACGAGTTCGCTGCCCTAACCACTGGGCCATTGCGCTTCCACAATATCAAGATAAAAAGACACAAATATACACACTCACATACACGCATACATACACACACATGCACTCGCACACATAGACACACACACACAATTTACACAATGGGATTCTTTCAGTTTCCATCTGACAAATGCCCTCACAAGGCTTTGGTCAGCTTAGAGCTACAGTAGAAGACAGTGGGATTGAACACAAAACATGTGGTTGCGAAGCAAACTTCTTAACCACACAGCCATACTTGCTTTGATATAAAACTCTTGAACAAACAAAACAATTACCTTCTCATATCGTTTTCTATCTTGTGCTGCTCTTTCTTCATATGATTTCTTCACCTCAGGTGTCGATAATTTCCACATCTTTCCCAGCAGTGTAGCCACTTCAGATACTTTTAATTCTGGTTTTTCTTCAATCAGCTTTGCTCTGTGGTCCTTACAGAAGATGAAAAACGCCGAGCTGAAAATGAAAATAGAAATGAAAGAGAAGATGTAAAGTAAATTAATGTGACTGTAATATAAGGAGCAGAGGTAAATAAGGCACAGACATGGCTATATGGTTGAGAAGTTCGCTTTGAAACCACATAGTTTGGGGTTCAGTTCCACTGCACAGCACCATGGGTAAATTATTTTTTACTATAGCCCCAGGCCGACCAATGCCAAGTGAGTGAGTTTGATATACAAAAACTGTGTGGAAGCCTTTCATGTGTGTGTATATATATAAATACATATGCACTTCTTCAGTGGAACCTGATGCTTGGCATCCTAACCCACCTGACTGCAACCCTCTCAACTTCTTTATGTGGGGTGTGGTGGAATGAGAGACCAACAAATCCAGCTACAATACAAAGGATGAGCTGAGGGCCAGGATTACAAACCGTCCAATCCATGCCAGCATGGAAAATAGACATTAAATTATAATGATGATGATATATACACATATATAT
>NC_068987.1:63097303-63103807 GCF_001194135.2 Octopus bimaculoides | reverse complement strand
ATAATATTAGGGACAAAATCCAAAATTACAGGTAAAAAACTCAATTAAAATCAATTTATAAAAAATTAAAATTAAATTGAGCCTTATAGATAAAGTATATATAATATATAGTTTTAGGGAAAATAACCAGTTTTCAAGAACTCATCGATGAAAATTATTAATTTCCCTAAAACTATATATATATATATATATATATATACTTTATTAAAGCTACGCGTACACTAGATGGTTGTGATAAGTTTTCATCACAACTGTCCAACGAACAGGAATATGAAACTCTGAGTAACAGTCTTGTAATAATTTTGCAGCTTTAATAAAAACATATAACTCTACTTTCGGTATTTGAGTACTATTCTTTTCTAGGGACTGTTAAACATATCTTACAAATTCCAAGGTATCAACATGTCGAATAGAATTTGAGCTCCACCTTACTTTGTATTCATTGCAGTTACCATTAGGATCTTCAACTGCACAAGAAAGCTAACACTTATTTGAATCACAAGAATTCACAAGGTAAGTTGGTATGGTTTTGGAATGAAGGGAGATAAATCTTCTGGATCTGTAGCTGGCCTATTATAGACATATATTTTTCCACTGATCATAACACTACACACCAACATAACTTACATAAATTACACAAGAGT
Source organism: Octopus bimaculoides (assembly GCF_001194135.2). Lineage (NCBI taxonomy): Eukaryota > Metazoa > Mollusca > Cephalopoda > Octopoda > Octopodidae > Octopus > Octopus bimaculoides. The sequence continues at coordinate 63,103,163 of NC_068987.1, read as the reverse complement.
GCCACTACTTACAGAGGTAAGAAGAAAATTCTATGAGGTCATTCGACCTGCTAGAAATAGCAGGCAAATCTTCCTCCAACCATTCACTGTCATCTTAAATAAGAATACATTAAATAATATTGTCCAAGGTACACTATTCTAGAATATCAGATATGATCGTAGCCAGAATGGCCTTTGATCAGAGATCTGTTTACACTATCAAGGCTGATATGAATCTAAACAACAATGTTTTAAAGCTAGATGAACTTAGCAGATGAGACTTAAGTGTTTTAGCCATGGAGAGATGTAGTACAAACACAAAAGGATAAGTAACTTCTCAACTCTTTTAACTAGTTATGCAATTACTTACGAACCCTTTCTCTGTCCTGTGTAACACGTGACACACAGGATGTATTTCCCAGGTGTCCATGCATCATAAATTATACACATTACCAATTCTTTTTAACTACCAGAGTACTTTGGTCCTTATGAAAGGAAAGTTTTATATTACTCTGAATGCATGAAACAAGGGCTAACTAAAAGTCCGAAAACAAGAATGGATATTAAGGACAAACTAATAGAAATACTTTGGATAGGTAAAGGGTTATCTTAAGGCATCAACAGTTCCCAATATATGAACAGACAAGGAGGCAAAATACACTGAACATGCTCCAACTTGTACACAGTTTCTGATGTAACATTCCACTGCACAGCAGAGCAGGAGGTTGATGATGCTACTGCTACACATACAAACGCCTGAGATTGCATTAAAAACAAAATTTTTTAAATAAAAGACATGTAACCACTTGGCAGGAAGTCACACCACCAACATACTCCTACTTTTGGTCCCTAAATACGTAGTTTACCCCCCTCTGTCGTTTCTATCACTATGACAGTGGCCTCTCTCAGAGCCCACTGATTACATACCACCTTCACTTTGACACATGTGACTCACTCCCCTTTCCTCCCCTCATTATCCATATTGTGTCTACCACTACCCTCACCAGGATCCACACCATATCACTTATCCCAGTTCTACCTTGAATGTTATCCATGCTACCCATGTGGAATTCCTTCCTTGCCAGTGTTTTTCCTACTGTTGTTGACTGACTCATGTTCAACAAGAACATCAACTGCATCAGTCTCACCAGTGTCAGAGGACCTGCTAGAGCCACAGTCTCAGTTCCTTCCCTCAGACCAAACCATTTGAAAATGGAAAAGAAAAAAAAATCCCATACCCTCATTCTGCTCTGAAAATAATTGATTGACTACCTGCATAATTTAGGCTTGCTTGAACAGAACTCCCTGGACAGGCTCAATAACAATACTAACAACAATTTGTTAGTTATTACAATGTTTTCCAGGATACAAGTTGAATTTTTCTAACCAAAGTTGCCAAAAATTCCAAGTGAAATGCAGCAGGATTTGGAAAGATGGTAACTATGTTTGAATGATTACACTACATGTTTATTTTATACTCTATGTTGGCTTATATGTTAGAAAACACTGTATTACAATGTTTTGCAGATAAAGAGTTAGTAAAACAGAAGATTTCAATTGACCTTTTTCTTTTTATGATGCTTAATCACAGAAGACAGAGTAGTACCCATGAACCTTGTCACAGTCTCCAAAACTGGTGTGAATTATCCTCAGACCAGAAACTTGGCCAGAGTGCTTGTTACAGAGTGGACTGTTCTAAAGGCAGGTGATGATATTAAACTGGACATATATATGTATATATATACACATATATACATATAAATATCTCTCTCTCTCTCTCTTTCTCTTTCTCAATATATATATATATATATATACACACACATACGTGCATGCACACATGTAAGCATGGAAAACAGATATTTAATGATGATGATATGATGATGATGATGATACTTACACATATGTCTCTATATACAAGATGCAAAATAATGAATTAAAAGAAATAATAGAAAATAAAGTTTGAAAAATTTCCAGAGTACAGAGTAAACTTCCACTCACAGACAACGTTTTGGAGCATTCGGATCTTTAACTTGTTTCCGTTTCCGTTTAATTTCACCGGGGGGTGGCACATAGTTAGCCATTTCATTTTCGTACCGAATCTTGTCCTTCTGAGCCATCTCTTCAAACAGTTTCTTTTCCATAGGTAACATGTCCTGAAGGGAAATTGTACCATGATAAAATAGTAATGTGGATCTAAGTTGGTGTTTGAAACATAAATGAACATGAAATTTTGATGTATATTTTAATTTAGAATTACTATAAACAGAAAGTTTGTAGGCATGGCTGTATGGTAAGAAGCCTGCTTCCCAACCACATGGTTCCAGGTTCATCTCACTGTGTGGTACCTTGGGCAAGTGTCCGCTACTATTGCTTTGGTCTGACCAAAACCTTGTGAGTGGATTTGGTAGACAGAAACTGAAAGAAACCTGTCCTGTACATGTGTGCGTATGCTTGTATACATGTGAGTCATTATGCCTGTGTTGGTCCCCCACCACAGCTTGACAACCAGTGTTAATGTGTTTATGTCCCCATAACTTAGCAGTTCAGCAAAGAGAACAATAGAATAAGTACCAGGCTTAAAAATTAAAAAGAAAAAAAGTACTAGGGTCAATTCATTCAACTAAAAATTCTTCCAGGTAGTGCCCCAGGATGGCCACAGTCTAATGACTGAAACAATTAAAAAATAAAAGATAAAAGATACCATTGAATCAGATGTAGACTCAGATAGGTTGGTATAAAAAAGGTTAACCATAAGGTCACTTGTCTGTGGATACACTGGGACTAGTACATCTGTCACAGATCTTGCTAGGCCTGATGAGAGGTAAATCTTCCCCTTGATAGGATATTAGTCTATTGCAAGTTAACTTTCCCTGCAGAGAGCTTAAAGCAAGGATTGATCTCAGTATTACTCAGTTTTACAGGCCAATACTTAGTGGCGAATTATACCACTATGCTGTGGTAAATTCTTGGTCTGCTGAAAACAGTAGCCAAATCTCTTTCAAATTATATCCAACCATCTTTGGAAAAAAAGGAAGAGCATATTAGATAATGTAGCCTGAGATGAACTTGTAAAGATGTTTGTTTTCAAAATTCTAGCCATTTGGGATTTCAAACATTCAGGATTATAATACAAACATATTTCTATTATAGAAAAAGTGCACTGCCAATGGCAAAATGCAAAAGACTCAAAGATTGGTTAGTTGTTCAATAATTCAAGAACGTATCAATGAGGTGTAAGTCAATTTAATTAATAATACTGGACAAGTGATGACAGGATCCTAAGTTTAAATCTGCCTGCAGTGTACTGAACAATAGATGCTGTGAACAGTGCTGTGTACTGAACAATAGATGCTGTGAACAGTGCTGTGTACTGAACAATAGATGTAACTCTACTTGCACCAGTTTGTCTTACTGAACAAAATATAGACTCTGCTCCTAACTTCACAGCTGAATTGGTCAACACTAGGAAGGCCAATCCAGACATTTCAACAATTACTGGAAAAAACCAATGTACAAAACGCACATTTTTTTCACTAAAATTAGGAATGTATATAATACATGTATTTATAGATAATTTAATAGATTATATAGATTAATTTTGTTTGCTAGCATTTATGTGTCTGTGTGTATGCATGTATGTATGTATGGGTGTATGAGGTCACTCTTTTCTACTCTAGGCACAAGGCCTGAAATTTTTGGGGAGAGAGCCAGTCGATTAGATTGACCCCAGTATGCAACTGGTACTTAATTTATCAACCCCCGAAAGGATGAAAGGCAAAATCGACTTCAGCGGAATTTGAACTCAGAACATAAAGACAGATGAAATACTGCTAAGCATTCGCTAGGCGTGCTAACATTTCTGCCAGCTCACTGCCATATGAGAAGGTCACTCTGATTTAAAACCGGACATGTAGGGAATGGGATTGGACATTTTGGGGATCTTTTGCTTGCGCTTGAGATAATGGCACTCTCACATTCCTGAGCTGGTGACCCATATTAGCACAGGATATCTTGCCCTGGCATGTCTGTGAGTCATGTTAACAGAGTGTGTATGATATTGTGCAAGCTTTATTGGGTCTAAAATTTTAGGTGGCACAATCACCAGTAAAAATAGGAAGGCTTTGTGGCAAACAATGGAAGTCACGGGTGTGAGCCCAGGTGAAGCCAACCACGATGCAATAACCTTATGGCTGGTTTAAATGCCAACATCTTGCATTTAAACCAGCCATATCCAACCCAAATATCCTACTTGTTCCATGTTGAAACCAGCTAGATCTGGCATCTCATACCTACCTTACAATGTCACTCTTAAAAAAAATAAACAATCACTTCATTGAAATTTCAAAGCTACAACATAATCCATGATTATTTCAAAAGGGTGTCAGTAAATAAATATTACATTTCACAATTTCACAGAATTATCTGAATGCTAAAGGGTTAAATGCCGTTGAAATAGGATAAGCTCCTGTATTATGAGCCTTCAGGCTTGTGGTAGATCTGAGATACACTTTTGTAGCCAGTTGGGCAACACTGTGAATTATAAATGGTATTAGGTATTTAAGACAGTTCAAGTCCTAAAAATTGAGGTATGTATTACATATTGTAAAAAAAAAAAATAAATGCGCCCTTTTAAAGCCTAGCCAGGCTCATAGGCCCGGTTTCCCAGTTTCAATGGCGTATATGTTCCCCAGCTGGACGGGATGCCAGTCCATCGCAAAGTTACTCATTTTTGCCAGCTGAGTGGACTGGAGCAACATGAAATGAAGTGTTTTGCTCACGAACACAACGCGTCGCCTGGTCCAGGAATTGAAACCACAATCTTACGATCATGATGCTGACACCCTAACCACTAAGCCACGCGCCTCCACCTATTACATATTGTAGCATATTATATATTGACTATTGTGTTGCTTATTTCTTTTATGTCACAATTTGTGAATAATATTGTATGTGAGTACATAAGTGTGTGTGTGTGTGTGTGTGTGTGTGCGTGTGTGTGTGTGTGTTACTGTCTCCTTGCCTTAACATCGTGTGACAGTTGGAAATAAATGTTACCATCATGCAGGTGGTGTCTTTCATTACCAATCTTCCATGAAAACATATCTAGTCATGGGGAAATATTAACCTACTAGGAAACAGATGAGGGTTGGTGAGAGGAAGGGCATCCAGTTGTAGTAAAAATCTTAAAAGTTGGTTTCAACCCCACTTTCAGCTACATGTAAACCACAAGTTCATCATGAGTGCAGCCCCCATTTCAGCCAATCAGCGCTCTTTGTTCATGTGATAATTTGGTGACAATCACAAGAACTTTCTGTGAACAGAGGCTACAAATGGTTTTGGTATGAAAAAGCCAAAGTGAATTCAGACCATGAGCAAACTTGTTCCTTGATGAATTTGTTCGTTGATGAATTCTTTTGCTACATGCTCAACCCAGCACAAATTTCACTAATAGCTGTTTCCACAGCTACATACTCAACCCAATGCAATAGCTGAAGAAACATATCATAGCAACTGGCAACAAGAATATGCATAGATGTGTAAAATCAGCCTAAATGTGAATTTCTGATGAAGATTTGCTGCACTTGTAATATGTCATTTCATACACAGTTTATTCTCCATGTATTGAAATGAACACTTTGTGTCTCAATTTATACATAAAGGATGTATATATACGGAGAAGTCTTTCATCATAACCATGCTACAAATTCATCTCAACAAAACTCCATCCAACCTATACAAGCATGGAAAAGTGGTCATTAAAGTGATTTTGACATATATACACCAATATATATATATATATATATATACATACAAATATACATATTTGTATATATATGTAACAGTGTTTGTGTGTGTGTGTGTGTGTGTGTGTGTGAATAAA
>NC_068987.1:63096275-63096942 GCF_001194135.2 Octopus bimaculoides | reverse complement strand
ATATATACGGCCATTGCCAGTACCTCCTGACTGGCCTTCATGACGGTGGCACGTAAAAGCACCCACTACACTATCTGAGTGGTTGGCGTTAGGAAGGGCATCCAGCTGTAGAAACTCTGCCAAATCAGATTGAAGCCTGGTGTAGCCATCTGGTTTCACCAGTCCTCAGTCAAATCATCCAACCCATGCTAGCATGGAAAGCGGACGTTAAACGATGATGATGATACACACACACACACACATACGCACATATATATGAGTGAGTGGGCACTCAACACATTTATTAGGTGTTACATGTATTATTCAAAACAGTTCGATTCAGATTCCGTGCTACTTCAAGTTTCGCAAGCTCATAATGGACCCTGTCTCCTCTGGCTGTTGCTTTTAGCCCCAGGAGGACATCTCCTCCAGCTGGCTTATCGACACACTACTATGTCCTGTTTGCCAGCTGGAGGAGATGTCCTCCTGGGGCTAAAAGCAACAGTAACATCCACCCCTAGGGGTCAGCCACACTTAAGTGGCAATATACTTCACTTTATCGTGCAGTTACTGTTAATACTTCATTTAGAGAATTAACATTCCTTGTTTTCACCTTTTCGATATCAGTGAAGAATTTCACTGGAAAAGTATACATAAGATTGCCAAGAATTTATCTCTCTCATCAAAG
>NC_068987.1:63092298-63095851 GCF_001194135.2 Octopus bimaculoides | reverse complement strand
TATATATATATAATATACATACATATACACACACACATACATATATACACACATACATACATACATACATACATACACACACACACACACATATTTATATATATTCCCAATGCATGGCACCTTGGGCAAGTGTCTTCTATTATAGCTTTGGGATGACCAAAACATTGTGAGTAGATTTGGTAGATGAAAACTGAAAGAAGCCTGTTGTATGTATATATGTGTGTGCATTACTGTGTATGTGTTTGTCCCCTAACACTGCTTCACAACCAGTGTTGGTGTGTTTACATCCTTATAACTTACCAGTTAAGCAAGAGACTGATAGAATAAGTACGAGACTTAAAAACAAACAAGTACTGGGGTTGACTCATTCGATATATATACATATATAGACAGGGGTTGGACAAAATAATGGAAACACCTAGCATCATAGCATCATAATTTTGAAATATCTATAAAACCGTCAAAAGCTTGTTTATTTTTATGTTTTTAAGTGTTGCTTAATATGTTTCGCTAAAATTACTGTTTCTTTTCACATATCAGAAAAAGGTAATTAAAATTCATTAAAATGACAGATCCATCGGACTTTCAAAGAGGTCAAATTGTTGGTGCTCGTATTGCAGGCGCTAGAGTAACGAAAACAGCCGAAATGTTTGGTGTATCAAGAAGTTCTGTCTCAAAAGTAATGACAGCCTTTCGAAAGGCTGTCATTACTTTCGAAACAAAGTATGGCCCAGGGGCTGAAGACACCGGAGGTCTCCACTACCACATGACAGTTTGCTTTTCTCAGCCTGACAAGCAGTGGAGCCTGGGCAGGTAGCTGAACTCACCAAATTACTGCTGGAGAACTCACTGCTGTATCTGTTCCAGCATGGTTAACCAAGGGAAGAGTGATACTGTATTGCAAATGCAATTACCATCAGCAATCACTACTACAACCCTACATTAAGACTGAAATACCAGAATGCTCTATCATAGACAATGGCATTACTATCAACTACAACTAAAGCATTACAAGTAAGTGAAGAAATTTAAAGATGGAGAACTCCTCACTTATAAGTGAAATTGCATTTACATTCAAATGTGAAACTGTCTATAAGGAAATCTCTAAAAATCCCAACAAAAAGAAATCACTTAAGTCTTAACACCAAAACAGTAAATTTTAGTTGCCGTATTTTTGTTGAAATAAACTGCTTTTGTTTCAACTGATTTTGAAAAATATTAAAGAATAAGTAATATAATTTAATCATTATTTAAGTGGTGTTTGGTGCATAAACAACATGAAATTTTGTGGGAGTATTTTAATTTAGATAACTTTAAAACAAAAAAGTTTGTATCACAAAACTAAGGGTGGTTTCAGGTGGGTTAGCATCAAAAGGGTTAATATGTTTCCTACAAGACAGCAAGTTGGCAGAACCATTAGCATGCCGAACAAAATGCTTAGCAGCACTTCGCCTGTTTTACATTCTGAGTTTAAATTCCACTGAGGTCAACTTTGCATTTCATCCTTTTAGGGTTTATAAAATAAGTACCAGTTGAGCATTGGGGTCTATGTAATCAACTCAACCCCTCTCCCATACTATTGTAGCTAGTGTGCACCACCCAGAGTGTCTCTTCAGTTTGCTGCTCCACAGGTCCCCACAAAAAATACATATTGCCTACAGCAGACCCAAAAGTGATGCTGCCCCACTAAAAGTGCCACATGGGGTAGACCACTGCCTCCCACCTCTAACTACACTAGTGCTTCCCCAAAATTGCTGGCATTGAACCAAAATCTGAAACAAATATAAGTTCCCGACCTATGAATTTGTAGGGAATAAGTTGTTTGTTCACATTTGTAAATTCCTGGGGTTGCATTAGGCAAGTTGAAAATTTTTTGGGCCCATGACACTACATGGACCCTAGGTAAGGCATGTTTAAAGTTTGAATGAAATCAGTTGTGTAGTTCTTGAGTTTTAGGGATTCACAAACAGATAGACAGACATTATCATCCTGATATATATATATGTATGTATGTATGTGTGTGATGTATATATCTATGTATGTGATTATCCTCCAATACCACTTGACAACAGTGTTGGTTTGTTTACATCCCTGTAATTTAACAGTTTGACAAAAAGAGACTGCAAGAGTAAGTATTGGGATCAATTTACTTGACTAAAACATTTGAGGTGGTGCTCCAGCATGGCCACAATCCGCTGAGTAAAACAAGTAAAAGATAAAAGCTACAATCTTCGACATAAAACCTGTACTATGACACAAATGACTCAACACAATAAAATTCCACCGGGGTCGACTTTGCCTTTCATTCTTTCAGAGTCGATAAATTAGGTACCAGTTGCATACTGGGGTCGATTTAATCGACTGGCTCCCCTCTCCCAAAATTTCAGACCTTGAGCCTAGAATAGAAAAGAATATGGTATCTGGTTGTTTTGCTTTATGGAGCATAAAGCTAAAATCGAAGGGAACTATTGACTTTTATTTGATACTCCTGCTGAACTATTGATTTCCAAGAAAATTTCAGGTGGTTGAAGTTAGGAAGAGCATGCAGCCATAAAAGCCCTGCCAAAACAGACAGTGAAGCTTGATACAGTCTTCTGCCTAACCAACTCCTGACAAACCGTCCAACCCATGCCAGCATGGAAAAGAGACATTAAAAGAGATGATGATGATGACAACGGCATCCATAACTATACTAAAAAAAAATGCTTTCACTCAACCACAAGATGATGTCATGTCATGACACAACCTCATTACTTAGACATAATTGTCCATGAAATGTATTAATGATTATGTAAGATTTTTCCACAATATTCTGCAGCAGTAGCTGCTGCTGCTGCCGCTGTTGCTACAAATAGTTTGTAAACTACTACAGTTTTGTCAATAGAAGTCAGTCGAATCTTTAACCCTTTAGTATTTAAACCGGCCATATCTGGTCCCAATATTCTACCTTTTAATGTTTAAACCAGCCAGGTCTGGCCTGTCATACCTATCCTACGTCATTCTAAAAATATACAATCACAACTTCAAAATCTCAAAGCTATGAGATATTTTTTTTGTTCTTTTACTTGTTTCAGTCATTTGACTGTGGCCATGCTGGAGCACTGCCTTTTAATCGAAGATATCGATCCCTGCACTTATTTTTAGTAAGTCTGGTGCTTATTCTCTTGGTCTCTTCTCCCAAACCACTACGTTATGGGGACATAAACACACCATCAGTTGTCAAGTGATGGTGGGGGTGCAGGAATATATATATATAAACACACACATAAATATATATATATATATATATATATATATAGGAGAATATACAAATAATAACAACAGACGAGGACAGGTGGTGTAAATAACAAAAGTATATATTAGTATGACGCTCGGGAATACGGAAAGTCTTTGACGTTTCGAGCTACGCTCTTCAACAGAAAGAATACGGAGACAAGGAGAAAAACACGGAGAAAAAAAATTGAATAGTGTTCAGTCAACGGTCAATCATATATATATATAGATAGATAGATAGATAGATCGCTGACCACTACATTTATATTTTTTTTCTCTC
>NC_068987.1:63090758-63091783 GCF_001194135.2 Octopus bimaculoides | reverse complement strand
GGTCGTTGTGAGTGTTTATTGAGTGAAAACACCTAAAGCTCCACGAGGCTCCGGCAGGGGATGGTGGCGAACCCTGCTGTATTCTTTCACCACAACTTTCTCTCACTCTTACTTCTTGATTCTGTTGTGCCTGTAATTCAAAAGGTCAGCCTTGTCACACTGTGTCATGCTGAATATCCCCGAGAACTACGTTAAGGGTACATGTGTCTGTGGAGTGCTCTGCCACTTGCACGTTAATTTCACGAGCAGGCTGTTCCGTTGATCGGATCAACTGGAACCTTCGACGTTGTAAGCGATGGAGTGCCAACAACAACAACATTTGACAGAAATAATCTGAATGTTAAAGGGTTAATGAATTAAAACTTGTTTGAACCGACTTGCCTCTTGAGGTATTCATACTTCAACCCTACTGTTATAAAAGTTCCCCACACCTGGTTTACATACCCACTCAACCGGCTAGAAATAACAGTTAAATCTCCTTACTATGCTTGTGTACATATATGAGTGTGTGTATGTTTGTCTCTTTAACATTTTATGAATTAAAACTTGCTATAAACTGACTTGCCTTTTGGGCTATTCTTATTTCATGCTTGTTATAAAAGTTTCCCACTCCTGCTTTACATGCCCATTCAACCTGCTAGAAATAACAGCTAAGTTTCCCTACCATGTTTGTTTATGTATTTTTTTTTTACTTGTTTCAGTCATTTGACTGCGGCCATGCTGGAGCACCGCCATTTTAGTCGAGCAAATCGACCCCAGGACTTATTCTTTGGAAACCTAGTACTTATTCTATCGGTCTCTTTTGCCAAACCGCTAAGTTACAGGGGACGTAAACACACAACCATTGGTTGTCAAGCAATGCTGGGGGGGGGGACAAACACAGACACACAAACATACACACACACACACATATATACGACGGGCTTCTTTCAGTTTCCGTCTACCAAATCCACTCACAAGGCTTTGGTCGGCCCGATGCTATAGTAGAAGACACTTGCCCAAGGTGCCATGCAGTGGGAATGAAC
>NC_068987.1:63089305-63090748 GCF_001194135.2 Octopus bimaculoides | reverse complement strand
TTTTTTTTACTTGTTTCAGTCATTTGACTGCGGCCATGCTGGAGCACCGCCATTTTAGTCGAGCAAATCGACCCCAGGACTTATTCTTTGGAAACCTAGTACTTATTCTATCGGTCTCTTTTGCCAAACCGCTAAGTTACAGGGGACGTAAACACACAACCATTGGTTGTCAAGCAATGCTGGGGGGGGGGACAAACACAGACACACAAACATACACACACACACACATATATACGACGGGCTTCTTTCAGTTTCCGTCTACCAAATCCACTCACAAGGCTTTGGTCGGCCCGATGCTATAGTAGAAGACACTTGCCCAAGGTGCCATGCAGTGGGAATGAACCCGGAACTACATGGTTGGTAAGTAAGCTACTTACTACACAGCCACTCCTGTCTCTCTGTCTTGGCATCATGTGACAATTGTAAAATGACTGTTCGTGTTGTAGAAACAGTGTCATTCATTTTTAATATTATAGCAATGGGAAATATTTTACCTTGCACCCTACCATCTTAAATAAAGGACACATTGCAGTGCTCATAGCTGGAATGCCTTTGATCCAAGTTTTCCCATGACCAGACAGGTTTTCATGTACGACTGGAATCAAAACAACATCACTTGTATGATGGTGACACTCGTTTACAGCCATCATGTGATGTCAAGGAAAGGGAACAAACACACAAGCACACACTCATACATATGCATGTATATATACATGTATATAGATATACATATGTATATATATACACACACACACACACATAGATACATATGTATACACATACACACACATATACACATATACGTACATACATACATACATATATAGTAGAATACACTTGGTCAGTATAGTAGAAGACACTTCATCAAGTGTCTTCTACTATAGTCCCAGGCTGACCAAAGCCTTGTGAGATGATTCGGTAGACAGAAATAGAAAGAAGCTCATCATCATCATCATCATCACTTAACGTCTGTTTTCCATAGAGGCATGAGCTGGACAGTTTGACAGGAGCTGTCCAGCCAGAAAGCTGCCTAGACTCAGATTGTCTGTTTTGGCATAGTTTCTACAGCTGGATGTCCTTCCTAACACCAGCTACTTTAGTGTACTGGGTGTATTTTACATGGCTGTGGTACAGGTGCTTTATACATGGAACCAGCATGGGTGCTTTTTATGTGGCACTGTGTGAGGTATTTCGTGTTGCAAGACAGTGTAGGAGAGAGAATAGTGATGTTGTAGGAGAGAAATGTGTTCGCATGGATGATGGTACGCTTGCATTAAATGAGGATGCAAAGAAAGAGGTCTGGAGATGCCACTACGATAAATTGCTTAATAAAGAGAATGAATGGGAGAAAGAGAGCCTGCCTTATGTCGACCCAATAGAGGGACCAGCTATCCGAGTTGATAGTACCAGGGTAGATAAAGCAATTAAGAGTATGAAGACCGG
>NC_068987.1:63066832-63088559 GCF_001194135.2 Octopus bimaculoides | reverse complement strand
GTAGATGCTTTTACATGCCACCGGCACAAAGGCCAGTCAGGCGGTACTGGCAACGGCCACTGCATTTCAGTCATTAGAGTGTGACATTGCTGGGGCACTGACTTGAAGAATTGTCAGCCAAATGAATCAACTCCAGTACTTATTTTTTTTTTTAGGCCTGGTACTTATTTTATTGGTTTCTATTTTAGGCCTGGTACTTATTTTATTGGTTTCTAAGTTACAGGGACATAAGCGCACCAGCACCAGTTGGCAAACATTGACGGGGGGAACAAACACCAACATAAAGACACACACACACTCATGCGAGCACACACACACACACACACACACACAATGGGCTTTTTTCAGTTTCCATCTACCAAAACCAGTCACAGGGCTTTGGTTGGCGAAAGGCTATAGTAGAAAACACTTACCCAAGATGCCACACAGTGGGACTGAACCCAGAACTGTGGTTGGGAAGCAAGCTTCTCCCCATGCCTATATATTTATATATATTGAATATATATATAATATATATAATATTTATATACATATACATATATATATACATATACATATATATAATATATATACATACACGGTGGTGCATCAGCATGGCCGCAGCTCTGAGCTGAAACTTTGAAAAGAAAAAAAAAAAAAAAAAAAAAAAAAATACATACATACATACACACACACACACACACACACATACATACATATATATGTATATTACACATTGTATACAATATCTATTAGTCTTCTGATTAGAGTCCAAAACAAAAAGCACAAAAAAATATAGATCTCAAATTGCTTATGTGAACAACTCAAGAACAGTGAAAAATACTACCTAAAGGGAATATTTCTAGATATTGAAAAGCAAATCAAACATTCTTATGAAAAAGGAAGAAACACAAATAAACCAGAGCTGCAGAAAATTAGGAAACAAACTCTAAAGCTTTTATTGATTTGCAAAATAATTAGTTTTTGTACTTTACAAAATAAGACCATTATTCCAAAAAAATAGCTGGCTGCAGACCTCAAAAGGATAAAGGAAATACTGAATGAACAATTCTAAAGTATTGTCACCACCTCATTGGAAAACATGTAAATAAATAAGCCAAATGAGTTCTTCAACATTGCAATTCTATGGGAGCGAAGTGCAATAATTGATAACATCAGCATAAAGGAGAAAGATGTATTGTCAGCCACAGGTGAAATGAGTTTAAACTCAGCAACAGAACCTGGTAGCTTTCCAATAATTCTCGTAATAACATGAAAACAAGCTTTAGCAAAACTATTCCAGAATTTAAAAGCTTACTCACTGGTAAAAATTCTCCAAAAGGTTAAAACAAAGCATATTATACTATATCAATAAAAGAGAAAGAAGAGCAGATGATAAAAATTAAAAGTCTATTTCTCTAACTTCACACATCAACAAAATTGCAGAACTAAATTATCAATGAGAAACTGATCACATTTCTGGGAAATAAATGACTTGCGTACAAACAACCAGCATAATTTCTACCTGAGTAGATTTACAAAGCTCCTACAGCATTATGCCTGGGTATTGAAATGGCAGCTAAATTATTCAAATGTATATGTGATATATCTTCACTTTGCAAAGGCCTTTGATAAAGTTGATCATGATGATCTCACCAAAATTGGAAAACTAAGAGTGGTTAAGATGTGCTTCCATGGGAAACATTAATGCTGAATGGAGTCCACCAGGAAACTGTTTTAGGAACCATATTTGTTTATAGCTGTATTCTCAGGCATACCTTCAATTGCACAAGCAGCACTCTCACTAGCAATATTGATGACAGGTAAGTATCAAAGGCAATCAAGAACCTTGATAATGTCTCAAATCCCCAGTAAGACCTAAATACAATATGCAAATATGCTGAAGATAGCACAAGCAATTTAATGACAGAAAACTTTAAACACTTGCTACAATCAGGATATATAGGACACTTGCCACAATCAGGATATATAGGACAAGAGATACTGCAATCCCAGAATTACAACTACTGCACAACCTGAAAGTTAATATGAGTAATGATGGTTTGTTTCATGCACCTATGGCAACAATGTGCAAATTAGTAGAATGCATTGCAAGATCCTTCACAAGAATGTCACCTGGAGACATTCATTCTCAGCTATTGGGATTATTGCTCTCAGCTATGGTCAATGTAAAGTGTTGGTATGGAACTAGAAGCTATTCAATGTTGCTGCACCAAGATTATCTAGGAGAGATGGTAAAAGTTTAAAACTCTACTCCCTAGAGCAAAGATGTGAAAGTTATGTAGAACTCTTTAACTTGTCTCGGGCCTTAAAGCTGCAGTCATGTTGGGGCACCATATATATATATATATACACATAAGGAAAGTCTTGGAAGGGCTAACACAATTCCTGAGCTGGACACCGCTGCATCGCTTTTGCAGGGCTTGAGTGGATTTTATTGATTGCAATATGTTGGGTTATACTAGAAAACACTTAAACCTCTGCAGTTACCTTTCTGCAGACTCCCATATTGGATAATTTTCTCCATCAAAATGTTATGATTAATGATTATGAGTGGCCTTACTGAAGCCGAGTTATGTGACATATGTTGGGGGCCCACGCTTAAAGCAATCAAAATGTCATTAGAGTGTAGAAGCTGTGTTAAGCAGTCTTTACTACTTATTGGTAGCTGAGATTTAGAAGATTGTTGCTTTCTTCAAAATCAGTTATTGTTACTTCATCACTCTTTCTCTCTCTCTCTTTCTCCCTCTAATACTTAAATAAGAGAGACCAGTAAGCAAACAGTAATTTACTGTAAGCAATTTATTTCCATTTTTGAAAGCTGGGATGACAAACAGGGACAGAAAATGCTCAGGTATTATAGACAGCATCCATACATTTTCTCCAAAAAATAGACAAAAGGGATCAGTTGATGTCGATACTGTTTACAAGATACTTGGGGGGTAACTTAAGATGCTTTACAGCTGCATTGTGTTTAATTTTATTAGCCACTATGATGTCTAAGGATTGATATATCAGGGATTTAGTTTAACTTCAATAGATACAGCATAAATCAACCAAATCAGTACCACTGAAAAGAGAACAGTATTGCTTCAGTAGAATCTCTACAACTTTGACAAAATCTGGAGGATGTTTTAGTGCACTAATAAATGAAACAGAAGCCTTTGCTTTTTACTAAAGAATAACGCCAACCACTCCTAAAAGCGCCCTCTACACTCTCGGAGTGGTTGGCGTTAGGAAGAGCATCCAGCTGTAGAAACTCTGCCTAATCAGATTGGAGCCTGGTGTAGCCATCTGGTTCACCAGTCCTCAGTCAAATCGTCCAACCCATGCTAGCATGGAAAGCGGACGTTAAACGATGATGATGAGAATACTCTGGGGTTGTGTTTAATTTTCTGAATGGTCCAATAGTTTTTCTAGGAGCTTCTTCGATTATTAATGATAATCCTAATGCAATTCTGAAGATATTTTGTTTTGTTCGAGCATTGTTATTGCCGTCTGCTGCAAGCGCTGCTGCTAGCAGTATACATACATACACACGTGAATACATACATACATGCATGCGTACATACATACATACATACATGCATGCATGCACGCACGCACGCACACACACATTCATACATACATACATATACACATGCACGCACGCACACATACATACATTTGTTTGTATACACACACACTCACATACACACACGTACATACTCAGATACTCAAAGCGTACTCAATACAAGCTGTAGAGTATAATTATTTGTATGAAACTGGTGAGTCACTTCATTGCTAAACTACTTACGATTTCCTGTTCACTACGATCAATCAGACGAGTAGAGAGAGATGGTAGTATATTCTGAAGGATCGTGTCGAGCAAGAAACAATCAGTACCGACAGAGTAAATCGCCAATTTTTTATAAGTGTTTGTGTACATGCCCCTAAATCGTGTGTACAATAATATTCATACACATATCTTATAAGGGCAAGGTAACGTGCAACATACACAGACAATCATTGGAGAATTGTGATTACTGCGAGTACAAAATGAGGTGGTGACTGCGGACAAGATTCGTTGTTGTATAGCCACAACCCAGCCTTGATTAAGCAGACGTATGATCAAAAGCATTCTAATTGTGACCATCCAGTTTTGTTTTCAAGTTACACTGTGCAATGTACCGCTTTTTTTTTTTTTCTTTGAGACGGAAGAGTGTAGTTTAGAGGAAATTTGCTTGTCATGTCTAACAGATCGAATGACTACGTGGGTCGTAGTGAAGAAAATAGCAGATAGTAGTTAGGTGACAGAGAAACGGGTGGATGGTGGGCTAGTTTCTGCACCAGTCATAAAGGGTTAGTTAAGGGTAACTAGGATGTGACACGTTTCTGAAGCAATCTGATATAACGAACCTAGTTTCAATGATTCTAAAACAACGATATGAAATTAACATACCGATATACAATTAGAAATAACAATACTGTTATTTAGATTAATCTTTAGGAAACAGTCTTTTCGGAAAGTTATTTTTGAGTAATGATTAAAATTATAATTCTGTTGATCAGAAAATAGATCTTGTTTAACCCTAGATCAGTCCTAACTCAATAAACCTGATCAAAAGTGTTCCTCACATGACTATCCATCACCTCATCGCTTTTTTTGGTTTATCCTTTCTCAAATAGGATGTGATTTTAGATAGATACTGCTGCTGTTTATAGCAAATCAAGTAATCACTTTTGAGGTCTGTAGAAAGCTGTATAAGAACAAGGTAAAAATGAGAATTTACTAAGATAAACAGGTATGAGGAAGGGATAGATAAAGGCCTATAAACGTGCCGGAGTATTTTGAAAACAACGCCTTATCGAAGAAACAAGGCCACTTATCGTTCTCTCTCTCTCTCTCTCTATCTATCTATTTGTTTACCACAAACATACATAAATTCTTTGATACTATTTTTCCATACATACTCAAACGTGTCTATGTATGTAATATTTGTGTATGACCAGATTTTCCCATTTACTCACGAATTAGTTACGCTTTGTGGCAATATGCTTTTCATTTAAACACACCCACAAACGCAAATATTTACACATACACACATTATGTGTGTGAGCGTGTACATGTATCTCTTTCAAAAAGATGTGTGTGTGAGTATGCGTACGCATGTGTATGAGCAAAAATGATCTATATGACCATATGTTTGTTTCTGTTGAAATATACGTAAACACATTATATTTTCCGATAAAAGCATTTATTTACACATACATATAAACAGTTATCGACCATGAGATACGATCATATCGCGGAGGGAAAAACACTCATAAATGTGATGAGCAATATGTTGTGGAAGTTACATACAGAATGCAAGCATGTGTCGATATCTTCCTCAAAAAAAAACCCCGTCTCCTCTCACTCGCCTCTCTCTCTCTCATTAATTTTCCTTCGTCCTCTCACTCTCTCTCTCTCTCTAATTATCATTCTTTCTCTCTCTGTTTGTCTCTATCACATACATACTCATATGCACACATACTTACACTCACTCATGTTTGTTCATACAAATACTCATTCCCTAATGAATTTCTGTGGCCCATAATCATGACTATAAAATCATACATGCATACATACATACACACACGCATCGAATAAAATGAGGGCATGAATTTACTCACGGGGAAGATGACAAGAACTGATCGTTCCAGAGACCAGTTTATTCTAAACTGTCGGATTCGGTTTTTCAAACTGCTTTTGTTCTTAATGACTTTTGTTTTTTACGTTTGTTTGTTTGACACTTTAGTTTAACTTTTTTTCTTTAAAGTATGGTGTTGGAATCTAGAACATATGTCGTATCTCTTAGCACACCAGTTGGTTTAAGGATCGCTTTGGAGAGGGAAAAAAACCGCCACGGCAACAATAATAACAAGAATAATGTCTACTACTACTATTACTGCTACTGTCACTACTATAACTAAAGAACAAGTAAGCACTGCCAACTCCTCCTCTGTTAGCACTCCGTGTTCATAAAAGCACCTGCCCTACTCTTTCAACACCGCCAACCACTATAACCTAAGTTCTTTCTGTATTCTCGCATATTGTTTTTCCTGTCCTTTCTTCACTCACGCACATACACTCTCACACATACGTACATTCTCTATTTATTTCTCTAGTTTTCAATCTTTTTCCCTCTCATTCGTTCACACATACACACACTCTTTCACTGATTTTTCTATCTATATTTATCTCTTACTGTCCTCTTTCTTATAAATAAAATAGATACTTTTCTCTTTTTTCCTCGTACACACGTATTTCTTTCTTCACTTGTTTAATGCACATTTACTTCTATACTATCTTTGTGCGCCTGTACATTTTATGTTCCTTCCCCTTTTTTTCCTCTCTTTCACTCACATTATACAACCATCTTCTCTGTCTCCTTCTTTTTGTCTCTCACACACATTGTTAACGCTCTCTGTCGCACTCACTCTTATCATTCCTCACATTTTCTAACTCTGTCTTTCTGTTACCTTCACTCACATCAACAACCCCTCTGTCTCTGATCTCTTTCTCTAACTCTTTCTCACTTCATCAACTACCATTTTTAACTCACACTCTCACTCTCCGTCACCTCAATCAACCACCGTATTTTTATCTCTCTCTTTCTCTTTCTCCAACCTCAATTACCTTTTCTGATTATCACTCACTCTCTCGCTCGCTCTAACTGTCACTCTCTTCACATCAGCACATTTCATGACTCCCTTTCTTTCTCTTTTACACAATCATCAACCACATTTTCTGTCTCCACGTTCTGTCT
This sequence comes from Octopus bimaculoides, assembly GCF_001194135.2. Taxonomy (NCBI): domain Eukaryota; kingdom Metazoa; phylum Mollusca; class Cephalopoda; order Octopoda; family Octopodidae; genus Octopus; species Octopus bimaculoides. The sequence continues at coordinate 63,081,768 of NC_068987.1, read as the reverse complement.
TCTTTTTTTCTCTCTTCTTTACATCAACAACCACTTTCTCCAATTCTCTCACTCATTTCATACAACCACCTTATATAAATTCTCATTTTACACTATTATAGACATTCCTAATTCTATTTATTCTCGTTTTTTCCTCATCTTGTATTTTCAACCCGGACACTATACTCTAAGTTCGTTTTTTTTCCCCATGATTATTCAGCAAGCTAATAGATTTCCATAATAATCATCCTTTAAGAAAATATTCACGTTTTTTCTTTGTCAAGGAGTATATATATATATGTGTGTATGTCAGAAAACAGCCACTCTGACAATTTTAATGCTATTAAACTTCCTTTTTTCTTTCATTCAAGATACATGTCTGCTGTACTGAAAGATAAAAGAAAACAAAACTGAAAGAAATGTACACTTTTTTTTTATTGCCAACTAATACGTCTTTCTCTAATGATTCGTAATAGGGCACATTAAATTATCTTCTCTCTTTATCTGTATACATTATCAAAATATTTTTGATTTATCAAAGTAAATAGCTTTCAAAGTAAATAGCTTATCAAAGTAAATAGTTTTCAGTTTTCTGTTATCAAAATAGCTTTCAGTTTTTGTTATCTATGTTGATTTCCTTATTTCTATCTTTCTGTTTTTTAATCTAGATAAAGTAAATATTTGTATGTATTTGATTAAATCCTTTATAATATTCTTTATTTATTTTCTTATTTTCTGTATCGTATTCGGAAAGTGTCTAGAAGGTTCATCCTGTTTTGTATCTTGACATTTTTGCCTCGTAAGTAAAATTTGTAATAATGATGACTCCAATAATAATAAAAGGCTGACGCACCAAACCTCAAACTGCAAGATCTATTCAATTTCATTGTGTTAGTTGTGTGAGTGTGTGTTAATATTTCATAACTTTTAGACATGTCTTTCATCTTCTACATGTTTCCGTCATTGAACTGCGACAATACTGGGGTACCGCCTTTGCCGAACCGCTATGTTACGAAGGAAGTATACGAACCAACACCGGTTGTTACGTGGTTGTATTACTCCATAGTCAGACATGTTTTTCACAGAAGACTGAAAATGGATGAAACTGATTGTATGACATTATGACATTACCACTTGTTTATGGCTATCATGCAATATCTAAACAAGGAGACAGAAAGATATATACCCACACATGCACACACACACATATATATTTTCAAAATGTAACCACATGTGATTCGTTGGCGATTTTTTTCTTCCTCCCTCTTCCTTTCTATTGGACTTTCCTCTGTTTCCAAAGAAGAGCATCTGCTCGAAACGTTAAACCATCTTTCTTTCCTTTCCTGAGCGTCTGCTAATACATTACATGTACCACGTCCTCGCGTTGTTGCTTTTTTGTGTTTGTTCTTTTTGGGATTTACTATATATATATATATATATATATATAGTAAATCTTAACGGATGTGCCAGCACACACAAGAATGAGACATGGCCGACCTCACACACTTCTCATGAGGAATTCCGGTAGGAGCTTCTTGAGAACACTGCTGAGACGCTTCCGAAAAAAAAATGTGCTGTTGCAAAACCAATTATATCAGTGACTCCATCAATTCCTAGGGATATCTGAAGAAGGAGTTTTTACTCCGAAATATCATATCAGACTATGGATGATTTGAATTACAACAGTTCTTATAGTCCATTGTTTGTATGATAGGGCATTGTTGTGTCAAAATCTGGCATTGGCAGATCCAGTTGGTTTCCAGAAGACTTTATACTTATGTGCCTTGCCTGTGAGGACCCTAGCTGAAGCTCCTTTCCATCTTACTTCTTTTGAATAAAAAATACTATTATTATAATCATTTTCTGGATCACTTTCACTCACACTAGACTCATGCACACCATGACTTGTAGATGTAATCACCACTTCACAAGCACTCATAGACAGACTTGTAGATTTCTTTTTTAAAAAAATGTTTAGAGTTGTTTGCTTAGATGAAGCTTTTTTCGCTCTCTGTAAATTTCTCAGTAACACATTTGTTATGGTAGTAGAAACTTTTGCACATCATTCAAAATTTGGATCTTGTGCTTGAAAAATAAAACTCATAAACTTGGGGTCTTATAAAGCAGCTCCTTGTAAAGTGAAGTATTGCTGTATATGCTTCTATTGAAAGAGTGAAAATATTCATTAATAAAAGTATTTTAACAGAAGCATTTGATAATGAAATTGTTTACACTAAGAAAGTTGTCACGCCTATTACATCTCTGTACTCACAGAACAACAATGGATCGACTGAAATATGCAAAAGAAAAAACCTTTTACTCTTCATTCAGGTTGTTTTGTTTTTTTTGTTAATTAATGGATAATTGGATAATCCGCAAATAAAGATTATTCTCACTTTGTTTGCATTTTGGAACAGGCAGATCTTGTAAATAAAAGGAGTGGGTAGGCTTCAGCTTTTGAATTGCTCAAAGAATATACAAGATTATGTTTCACACACACACACACCCATTGAGGGCTGATGACAGGACTTCCATGTGTTCATTTAGGAAGTTCAAAGATCACTTTTGAATTTGGTTTTTGCTTTGTTTAAAACATTTGAATTTTTTCAATATTTTTGACAAAATCTGACAAAACACATCTTTTTCTATATATCTTAATAGTAAAGACAAGTTAATGCATATTATATATTTTGTAACCCCCAAAATTAATAGTACACACTATATAAAATGCATATTATACACTTTTATGAGGGTTGCTGAGAAGTTCCTACCTTTGGGTAAAAGAGAATACAGAAGGGTCAGTTGATTATGAGTGTATTCAACATATTCCCCCTCTCAGATTCACACACTTGTAGCGGTCCTTCAGTTTTTTTAAGCCCTGTAAAAGAATTCGGAAGGTTGGGCCTCCAGCCAGGCCTTTCATGATACCCTCAAAGCCAGGAACTGTTCAGCATCCCCTCATAAATACATTAGTAATATGTTTAGCCACACAATATATAAGAGGTGATGACATCACAAAAGTTTGGTATATATAAATTGAGCAGAAATTGATAAAGGAATGAAGCAAACATTTTATATACCAGGAAGAAATAATAACTGTCTTAAAAAAGAAGTGAAAAATACCTTCAAAGTGTGTGCGTGCGTGCATGTGTGTGTGTGTGAGAGAGAGAGGTGGATGTGTGTGTGTGAGAGAGAAAGAGAGAGAGAGAGGTGTGGATGTATGAGTATTCTTTTATATCTTTCAGCCTTGAGGCTGCGGCCATGCTGGTGCGCCACCAGTAATAATTAGTATGTGTGTGTGGGGGTGAATGGTATGGTTGTGTTGTTGAAACTTTTGCTTTCCAACTACATGGTTTCATGTTCAGTCCCACTGCATGGCACCTTGGACAAGTGTCCACTACTATTGCCTTTAGCTGACCAAAGCCTCTGGTATCAATAGTTGTAATGGATGGAGGAGTATTATCAGTAAAGAATATCATTCTTTATAACTGACTTGATCAGTGATTAACAAGCAACAACCTTTACTCTTTCGCAGAGTCTAAGAGGCTAGTAGGAGGAAGTTGTCTCCATTCCATAGATTTATCCTGAATAGTTACAATAGAGTAGACTTTGCCAGATAGTGGTATTAAATCAAACAGTAAATTATGTCTGGCACTTATGTCAGATCACCCCCAATGGTTACTGGTAAAATGTAACCCAGTACAACCTATCACATGGTCAAGTTGTCAGCAACTAAACTGTCAATGCCACCAAGCTTGCTTAATGAGAAGAGTAATTTGGACACTTTGTGAGATGAAAAACAAAACCTGTCAAAGAGCAGAGGAACTTGTAAGAGTCAAGAGCCATTCAATAGTGTGTATAGAGAGGAGTTAACTTCAATGATGAAAAATCCCTGGACTCCAGGATCATGGCAAAGACATGGGGAGCAGTATAGCATATGTGAAGTTGGATGTATTGATCTTCATTCAGTGAAACTACACAACACATTCTGTTCAAAAGAGCCTCTTCAGTCAATGTCCAGTCTTGGGTCAACCAAGTAAGTTAGTGGATTACTATCAGTTGATAGAACTGGTGATTCATTAACTCACTTTAGCTACTTGAAAATACTATGGAGTTCTGGAACGTCATAGTGTCACCAATTGGAGTTAGATGACTAGTAATAATAATAATAAAACTTGTGAATAAGAACAGTGTTCAACAGACCTCTATTCAGTTTTCAGTTACAAAATTTTACAAAGCTTCAAAAGATGTGTAATTTTTCATGCAATTCCACCTAGCCATTTGACCGTGAATCCCAAGACAAGAAAGAATCGCCCATGTCAAATTTATATGTATACACACACACACACACACACATACAACAGGTTTCTTTCACTTTCCATCAACCAAAGCCACTCAGAAGGCTTTTGATTGGTGCAGAGCTGTAGTAGAAGACATTTGAGTTGGGTTCCTTGCAGTGGGACTGAACCCAAGATGACATGATTGGGAAGCAAGCTTCTCAACTATATAGCCATGCTTACACTTACATATTGTATTGGCTTTTAAATGATTTTAACTTTAAATATCAAACACTGCTTCACTTAAATATTCGACATTAATCATTGTGTATGTATAAGAAATCAGTATTCAGATAACGAAATAAAACATTGTAGAAACACACACACAAATACTCTTTCGCTTTACACGTAGCAGCATACATACATATGCATCCAAAACTCAGCTAAGCAAGATGTATTATTTTTATTTGACATCAGTTTTCTTGATGACAACAGATCTAACTCATAATTTATTGTCAAGTTGACAGAGTTAGACAGATTATCAAGCTCTGTTCCACAAATATTTGACATGATAAGTTATCTTTATATAATCCAATTTTACAATAGCCCAAAGGCCTGAAATTTGAGTGGGAGGGACTAGTTGATTACATTGACCCCAGGGCTTAACTGGTACTTATTTTATTGATCCCTAAAGAACGAAAGGCAAAGTTGATCTCAGTGGTATTTGAACTCAGAATATAAAGACAGATGAAATGCTGCTAAGCATTTTGTCTGGCATGCTTAAAATATGCACTCTATATACACAGTTGTTTAGTCCTAGATCAGACTTGATCAGACAGATCTATGATCAGAGGCATTTCAGTCATGACTATATTGTCCTTTTATTTGGTCTGATCTTGGGCAAAACAATCTAATGTATCTTTCCTTGTTTTTTTTAGTGGTTGGATGGGATTAGAGGGAGATTTGGCTGCCATTTCTAGCTGGTCAAGTGATTGCGTCAATATGGGATTCTCTAACATTTTCTACTGGCATATCTCTTCCTCATGTCCAAAAGTGTTAGCATACCCTACGTGAAGAATATAATGTTAAATGGTTGATTGAATACTATAGAACAGATAATAGACATGTACTCATCATCATCATCATTTAATCTCTGTTCTCCATGCTGGCATGGGTTGGACAGTTTGACAGTAGTTAGCCAGCTCAAGGGCTGCTTGTGCTCTGTTTGTCTATTTTAGCTTGGACTCTACAGCTGGATGCTCTTCCTAATGCCAACTACTTCACAGAGTGTACTGGACGCTTTTATGTGGCATGAGCATGGGCACTTTTACATGGCACCAACACTGGTGCCTTTGTTATTAATTTAACCTAATTTAATGAGCTTAAATTCCCCTACAATCAGCTTTATCGTTCATTATTCTATTGCTGATAAAATAAAGTATCTCAATATTGGGGTTGATATACCCAGCTATTCCCTCCCTACCTACTTCTGGCCTTGTGCTTATGTGAGAAATAATTTTATTTAATTCAATGTTACTTTTTTTCTTAATGAGGATAATAAGCTTGGATCTTCTGAATGAGTGACTCTGTTTTAGGCAGCTCCAGAGAGATACACCCACATATCATTCTCAGTTGAAAGACTTGCATGAAATTCGTTTTTGATTATGAAAATTGCTTAAAACCCTTATTCACAACAGGAAATGGATGAGAACAAAAGGCTCTCCACACATTTTCTAAACATAATAGTAGCATTTACATAGTCGTGATTACTTCAAAATTCCAGTCTTTTTACAAGCCTCACTTACTCATGCAATTGCTCCTGTGTTCCCCTAGGGATACACATACCCCCAAGGATATGCATATCCTGGTTTGCAAACCCCTAGCGTAGAGCCTGCCTCATGGACTTGTGTCTGTTTTTTATTTTCTTTTTTTATACGGGTAACTTCGTTTCTCAAGCATCAAAGTAGAAATTAATGTGCAGGATACTATCTGAATCATAATGAAGTTTTAGAGTAAGCATTCAGGCCGTTAAAAATCTAAAAGTAACTGGTTTTAATTTAAAAGTATTCCTTTGTACTGTGTATAGCTTGAACTTTTAAGTAATATAACTCTTCTACATTCACAGTGGAGTTATATCCCTTGTGACGTCATCACTTTCATTACTATAAATTACTTTTTTTTTCTTCAGAAACGCATTACCCTTTTATAATGTTTGTTTTTTTTTTTAACTTTCTCGCTATAAATTGTAATCCATAAGTTAAAATATTTCTTAGTTTTGTAAACATACTCAGAAGTTTTTAAAATCTTAGTATTAAATGAAGTCACATACAAATAGATACCAAGGTGGTCTTATTCTTTTTCTTTTCCTCCTCTTTGTCTTTATTTGATTTTGCTGATTCTTGCTTGATACATATTCAAGAAACAGTAAAACAGCAGACAAAATGCTTTTAAGCATTTAGTTATATTTCTTTACATTCAGAGTTCAATTTCTGCTGGATGTGACTTTGCTGTTCAACTTCTCAGGATGAATAAAATAAAGTACTTAGTCAAGTATTAATGTTGATTTAACTAACAGTAAATGTTTCCCTAAATTTATGGTTATGTGCCAGTGATGTGGAGATATTAGCAGTCAAACCAAAGAATCTAGGTTTCTAATGTCTTTTGATAAATTATTGATACTGTCAGTCCCAACTCCTGAGAGAAGAACTAGATTTGAACTCAGAATGCACAGAGATGGAACAGATACTACAAGGCATCCAATCTAATGCACCAACAGTTATCTCAATCCACCAACTGAACTGGTACTGTTTTTTGTTGACCCAGAAAGAATGAATGACAAAGCTGACTTCAGCAAAAATTGAACTCAGAATGCAGAGAGCCAGAACAAATACTACAAGGCATTTTATCCAGCACTCAATCACTGAAAATTCACTCATTGCCAGAGATAGATGTCTTTTCTAAATTCCATCCAAGGATTATTGTTATTATTACTATATATATGTATACATACATTTATATATTGTTTTAATATTTCACTTGGGCATAGTGAGACCAATAACCTGGTGTAGAACTCAATATACATATGTTTCAGAACAAAGTGTTAGACAAATTTAAAGTGGTAATAAGAAAAAGAGATATCAAAGGAATGAATAATTATCTTATGAACTTCATTAGCTTACAGCTGTTTCTGCTATAAGATGCAGTGGACTTATTGTTGAGTGCCTGAATAACACCTTATAATTACATCAGAGCTTCCAGTGAAGTTATAAGAACTATGAGTTCACTGGATCTTATAACAGAAACAGATAACCATTTATTCCTTTGTCATCTGTTTTTCTTTTCTCTCTCTCTCTCTATGCATATATATATATATATAGACACAGGCATGGATGTATGATAAGAAATTTGCTTCCCAATTACATGGTTCCAGGTTCAGTACTGCAATGTGGTACCTTGGATAAGTACCTGCTACTATAACCCCAGGCTGGCCAAGCTTTGTGAGTGGGCTTGCTAGTTGGAGTGCACAGGTTCATAAATATTATCATTATAATATTCATAAATATTGAAGTGTAGGTATAGGTGTGTGCTTAGGAAGTATGCTTCCTAAATACATTGACCTTGCTTCAGTCCTACCATGTGGCACATGAGCCAAGTGTTTTCTATTATCGCACCAGGCCAAGCAAAGATCTTGTGAATGAATTTGGCAGATGGAAACTGAAAAAAGCCTATTGTGTGTGTGTGTGTGTGTGCATATATGTTTTCCCATGAATTCATGATGAAATTGGTCTTGACCTGACATATGATAACTCCATCTTTTTTTCATACACATTATCTGAGACTACATTATCCAAAGTATCCTCCCCATTTTAGACAGAAAGGTGTGATATCTGTCTGTCCGTCCACCACCACCACCACCTCCTCCTCCTCCTTCTTCATTTAGTGGCCATGTTCCATACTGGAATGAGTTGGATGATTTAACAGAAACTAATGGTCCAAGAACTGCATCCAGCTCCAGTGTCTGATTTGGCATGGTTTTTTAACTGAATGCCCTTCCTTGTACCAACCACTTTACAGCGTTTACTGCGTGCTTTTTTCATGCTACCAGCAGTAATGACATTGCCATGTAGCTAAGCAAGACTATGAACCTCAGTGTTAGTGGGAGCGCTTTATGTTAGTATATCAGATGTTAAAGTATGAGAGAAGGTATCAAAGCAGAACAGGTTTCTTGCAGTAGGGGAACTATATGACTACTCACATTTAGAAGAGAGGGTGAGAATGATCAGGTGGAGTTGGAAAGAGATATAATAGCAGTGATGAAGTGTTCAAGTGCCCTCCCCCTCTCAAGGTACAAGGTAAGTAGAAATGAGGGAATAGGGGAACCACAAATGCAGGAGGGTAGAAGGGCAGGTGGGTGGTTGGCAGGTTGCAACAGTAAATTGTGAAGTGAGAAATGGGGGAATGGATGAGAAGAGGGGAGATAGCATCTGTAAAGGTTGGATAAGGTTGAAAGCTTGATGTAGTGAATAGTGGATAATTTGTAGGGGAATAACAAACGATGCATGAGTTGGAGGGTAGATAAGGGTGTAGAAGAAAGTGGAGGCAGGGGGAGAAGTATCAGGATAAGAGTGATGATACAGTATGCAGGGGAAAGATGAGAGAGATATGACAGATAGATGGATGGGTTGCAGGAATGTGGGGTGGGGGGAGAGAAAGAGGCAGGTGTAATGCACATGGAGAGAGAGAGAGAGAGAGATGTATGGTAGTGGAAGAGTAAAGATAATTGGGGAGCTCAGTATGTAAATTGTGGGTGGAGAGAACAGTATTAATATATGAAGTATGAATAATAAATGAAATGGTTCCAGGTAACAAGAAAAATAAGTGGTATCAAGTGAGAGCTGCAGTTAGAGAGATGACAGGTGGGGAGAATGGGGTGATTTGAGGAGGAGATTGGCCAAAAGATCCATTTGTTCATACACACACACATACATATATGTGTAATTATAAGATCCAAGGATCTAAATGCAGAAAGTTTGTAAGCTTCAAGCACTTCACCACTCATTTCAAATTATATCTTTGGTGAGTTGGGATTCCTTAACAACACTGTAACGTTCATATAGTTAAGGTATCTTCGGCCTGGTGAATAGCTAGCTGAGTATCCCTCATTCACTAATTAGTACATCAGAGAATATGCTAGCTAGGAAACATATGTAGCCTGGATTTTACCTCCTCCACTCACTCAATTTGGATACACACACACACACACAGATATAGCACTTTCAGAAATCTGTTTCACTGAGGCAGGTACGTCTTTTCAAGAACCGTGTATCACCAGTCATCTATGAGGCCCAGAGTCCTGAGATCAGTTGTCACCACTTCATTTTATTGTCTTCTTGGGTCACCATTTTCCACAAGCTCCATCCACCTTGAGTGTGCAACAATACCTTGTTTAACTGTCCTCATCCATATGCATCACATGTCCTTACCAGAGTAGTCCTTTTTCTTGCTCATTACATCCGATTCCTCTTATGCCTAGTTTTTCTCTCAGTACATTTATACTGTCATTCATGCATACTTACATTGCACATCTAAGAGAGCATATTGGATTCATTTCTTTTCAGTTTCGTCAAGTTCTCTGTGTTCAAGGCCTGTGTCTCACTACCATGCAACAGTGTTGTTCTAGCACAAGCATAAAGTAATCTGCCAAAAATTTGGAAACAACATGCTGTACTGCTTGGCATTCACACTGAAAGCTCCAATACAAACATTTTAGTGTATTTTGGATGTCCATCTGAGGACAGTGCAGAGGATTTGGAAAGAGTTGAATGAGTCTAATGGTGATTACAAAGATACAGCAGCTCAGAAAATTTACTCTGATCTTTCTGATAAGAAAAGAACTCCTGAATTTGTTGGTGAGATCCAGGCCATGATTGACAACAGTCCCCCTAGTCAATCAGGTCCATCGCCAGAGACATGGGAGTGTCTGAGTTTCTTATCAGATAGGTAGTACATTAAGATATTTGGTATTCCTCATACAAGATGAGAAAGGGCCAATTTTTATCCCAAGCCATCAAGGACAAGAGGTAAGACCACGCTACAAAGCTTTTGAACAAACTCAAGCATCCCCTCCAAACGAACATGCTTTGGTTTTTCTCAAACTGGAAAAATTTCTTCCACGATCAGATGGTGAACACACAGGACCGTTGGTTTGCTGTGTCCCCAAAACATGTACCGAGAGTGATAAAAATCAAACATCCAGTCAACATCAGGGTGTTAGGAGTGATCACTAGTGGAGGCCTACATCAAGCGCTTGGAGGATGTAGTACTGCCCTGGGTCAAGATGGTGGCTGCTAGAAGACACTATATCTGGCAACAGGACTCTGCACCATGCCATACAAGCAAAAGAACTCAATCATAGCTGTCAGACAATTTCTGTGATATCACCCCTAACATTTGGCCACCTAACTCCTCAGACTGCAACCCCCTTGATCATTATGTGTGGGGTGCGGTTCAGCGAGAGACCAAGAAAACTCCTTGTAACACTAAAGATGAACTGAAGGCAAGGATTAAGGCAGCATTCACCAACTTAAAGAAGGAGACTATCCAGAAAAGTTGCAGGAGGCTGTGGTTGAAGGCAATGGCGATTTTATTGAATAAATTTACTCTTTAGTATTTCAAGATATTTTTATGTAATTTTGGTAAATATATCTGTTAAAATGAGATGTCAGTGTTATTTTCATTTCTGCATAGTTTAGACAATTTATTCACTGCACCCTGTAGATATAGATAGATAATTTAGCCCATGATCTACATCCAATAAAACTAAATGTAAGAAAGGATCTAATACAAGAGAGCGTAGAATATATGTTTATATAAATACCTTACGATTATATAGCTGTTACAATGGTACAAAATTGTGAGGCATTTTTATTTATATAAAATTCTACAAACATCTATCCACATGTCTATCTATCTATCTGTCTGTCTGTCTATCTCTCTATCTGCCTGCCTACCTATAACACAGACCAACCCCGGTTTCTTTGAATTCTACTTTGTTCATGATGTATCTTTGTTTTTGTAAAACGAAGAGGTGTGATTTGAGGTAGATTTTAGTGGTTTCATTCATTAAACCTTTGCCGTTGTTCTTTTAGTCGGATAATACGCTCATTTTATTTTATCAATATTTTGAACATTTTTTTTTTCTTAACAAGCAGCGAGCTGACAAAGTTGTTTGCACATCGATCAAAATACTTTCGTCCGTCTTTACCTTCTGATTTCAAATTCAGCCGACGTCAGGTTCCCTTTGCCTTTAGGTGTCGATAAAATAAGGAATATTTTAAATACTTTTGTACTTATTTTTATTCTTCGTTGTTACCGGCAAAATGTCAAAAGAAGTACGACTGCCCTGTTACTGTTCAGCCCAAGGTCAACTGTGATCGAGCAGAACTTTGATCAAAAATATTCCAGCCGTGCCGATCCATCTTTTTAGAAGTGTGTCTGGAACTACATTATCTAAAGTGTCGTTTTATAGTTTTAGGCAGTAGAATGCTATTTTTCTAGCAAGCTGATCGATGACTGTTTATCAGAAAGAAGCTGCAAGAGTTGATTAATGAATGAATGATGCTATAGTTGATGGATAGTGGGATGAAACATACCAAAAGATAAATTAATTTTTGATATTAAAAACAAGTGATGGCGTGTGACGAAAGACTGATAAACATAAAAAAAGACTCAACTATCATTGAATAAAATACAAGACTCGTTTCCTCGTTTCAACACAGGATTTCCACAAAAGAACCGCGGTCACTCAACATGTTAGAAATAACAATCGAATCCCTTTTAAATTACATTAGACTGCCTTTTAAAAAATAGAACAAAGGACATACCAAATAAAGTATACCTAAATACACTATGCTGGGGAAAAAATAATAAAAATTTGATGATCATGCTGTTGGTAGATCTTTCACCATAGCTAGGTATGCGCGATCATGGTTGACCTAGGGTTAAACATACATGATCGACAACAACAGAGGAATTCACGTCATCTTATGACACAAGAAAAGCAAAAGAATTACATATTTCAAGGGAGATAACTGAATAACAAATAGAAACAAACAGTTCGCTGACCTAGCAATCTCTTGCTGCTAAGTGTTGACCCGTTGACATCTGACCTGTTGACCTCTGACCTGCGCATACTCAAAACAGTCCGCCAGTCGGCTTTCATTGTTAGTTTGTATTTGCTGTTCGCCTTAGCAGCAAGCAGCTATGTTGAGAGCAGTTATAAGTTGGATAGACAGATAGCACCATGCTTGCGACATATATTTCAAATGGGGCAGACAGAACGAAAGAAAATTGACGTTTGAAAACGAAAAAAGAAAAAAAAAAGGAGTTAAAAACAATATTCATATATTTATACATACATCCACACACACATTTTATATATATATATATATATATATATATATACATATATATATATAAAGACAGCAATATTTTGGATTTATCATTTGTTTATTTCTCTGAATATATATACAAATATGTATTTGTATAATCCATAAGTTAATTCGAATATTGGAGCATACGATCTCAAAATCTAAGCCTGATTTCAAATCAAGCACATTTTCACCCCCAAACGACCAGATATAAACGAAAAAAAAAAATTAAGAAAAGGGAAACCAACAAACGAAGAGAAGAGACAAATATAAGAAGGTAATACTTTACACCTTAGTTTGGTTATTATTGTATGTATTCTGTTTGTCTTCTACATTACAGTCACCATCGTAATTTTGTTTTCTAAAAATGAATTAGGTCTTGGTGTTGTCAACTAAACTGTCCCCGTTTATACACACACACACACACACATATATAATATAATAGTTGCTGTTTCTACAAATGTAAATATATTTCCTAGTGTTGCGTGTATGGTTTGGTCTAGGAAGATAATGGAAATCTTAAAAATATAATTTAATTATATTAGTTCTCATTAATGCAATCGTCATTTTATCTTATAGTATTTCTCTAGAACACTTAAAAGGATTTTTTTAATAGTGTTTCGAAAATCATGTCAGTTTATTTGTTTGGTATAAGTGCCATATAGGTATGTATACAGTTGTATATATAAATATATACATTTTCCTATATTAGTTATTATTGTCATTATATAAAAGAACAAATAAATGAACTAATGTTGTTACGATTCCCGGGCATAGTTAAAAAATTTCACTTCAATTTATGTGGCTCATCCTTGGAAAGCATTATCATCATCACAGTTATTCATTTGAAATATCCTCTAAAAAAAATGCATGTCCTTTCTCTATGCCAACATAAACGAAACCAATATTATAATTACTTCGTCTGTCTTTACGTTCTGAGTTTCAAATTCCGCCGATGTCGACTTTGCCTTTCATCCCTTCGGAGTCGATAAATTAAGTTCCAGTTGCGTACTGGGTCGATCTAATCGACTGGCCCCCTCCCCCAAAATTTCAGGCCTTGTGCCTAGAGTAGAAAAGAATATTATAATTACTTGGTCGGGAACTAAACATGCGTTTGTCGTTTTCCTTCATGTTTTGGCCCTTTCGCTTTCTCATGTTGGAACAGTTTCACTCGCATTTCATCCATCCACTTCACAACTTAAATTTCTCTCCGATGTATATTTTATTTCTAAAATCGAATAGGAGAGAAAAACAAAATTCGCCCTTACTTCATATATTTAATGTAAGATAGAGGGGAAAAAAAAAACTATTTATAAATCATTTTCAGAGAGGTTGGACCAAAAACAAACACCCTGGGTCCTGTGATTGATTTTATTTATGGAAAAAAAATAATGTACTATAAAATTAAGAACGAAATATATTCGCACAGTGACATGTGTATATTTATTTAATTGATCGGCGAAGTTGTAGCATAAACAGAAAAAATTCATTCATGGAATCCAGAGAAGACTAGTTTGAAGATTAATAACAAAACAATAACAACGAAACCAACAACAAACAACATAAACCTTAATGCAAACTTAGGATTTTTTCCCGAACTTTTTTTTCCATTTTTTGTTATTTTTCAATTGTTTCATTATTCAGATCTTTACTCTAACATAGAGTTAGGTGTTTTTGCTGTGGTTTGAATTAAAAAAAAAAATCTGTCGGTATTGACTTTAGTTTTTCTGCTATCAACCTAAATGTTTGTTGTGGTAGATAAAATAAGTACCAGTAATATATATATATCTATATTTCCTTTTCCCTTACTAGAAACAATATGTATACGTACAGATTTCAATATCATATATGAAAAGACGAAATCCCTATCGAAAAATAAAGTAGACCAACTATTAGGTTTTTGCCCCAGTGACAAGAAATCCTAAATGGGTGTTATAATGTAAAATAATAACGAAAGCTATGAACGAATATCACAACATCTCGTACCTTCACCCCTAATAAGTATCCGACTCGATTCTCTGCCTATATAAGAAATGATATGTATGCGTCGTGTAAAAAATATAAAATGGTAAAGTAAAAGAAACATTTAGAAAGATGTAGTGGGAGAAAGTCTCTCCTACTTCCAGTCACATAAGAATATAAATATATATATATATATATGTGTAAATTTGCATTTACTTTTCTTTTTACTCCTTTTGTCCACAAGTGTTGTTTGAAGTGAGTTTATATATATATATATATATATATATAT
>NC_068987.1:63059333-63065922 GCF_001194135.2 Octopus bimaculoides | reverse complement strand
AGATGGTCACAACTGGAATGTCTATGATCATAGGCCTGCTCAGTTGGGACTGACCTAGAGCCAGATAACGATATCTACACATCATGCCTTATGTTGATAGCTGAATATAGCTTGATTGATTTCTTCTTCCTCTATTCTTTACTCCCTTACATCATCACTCATACAAAGTTATAATAATAATGGGTTCATTATATATATATATATATATATATATATATATTGTTCAGCCCCAGATCAGCTTTAATTTATCAGACATATGGTTAAACGCATTATTACCCATGATCATCCTTTTTATTTATACATTTCGTATAGCTAGCATTTGTCCTGCGGTATCTGCTTTTTAAGAGCAATAGGTTATGATTCGAGGGTTGACTGATATTTCTAGCTGGTCGAGCGACCGCACAGTAGCACGATCTATCTAGCTATTTAAATAGAGGTGTTAAGTTTATCTTTGTATGTTGATGTACATGTGGCTAATGTTTTATCGTATATATACGTGTGTGTTTGTAATATATATATATTTGTATACACGCGCATATGTATTAAAGAATTGAAGGGGATGAAATATACCTTGTGTTGGGATTGTAGTATATAAGATATTTGTGTTTTAAAGTTATACAAACCTCTCAATTATTTGTAGATGTGTAAATGAAAAAGCAGCCTTTCTTTTTGATGCTTGCACGTTATTTATAAGAATGGGTCATGCAATAATGTACAACATTCAGGCCCATTTATCTCAGCTTTAGCAGCCACATAACCTTCATTTATGCAAAGCTAATGAGGCAAACTTCTGTGTGAGCACTCGATTTGCATCGAAGAGCAGTGAGACCATACTAAAATCACATCTCGCTTAGAGGACACATTGGATATCTAAATAATCAAGAAGAGTCCGTAATAGTTGATGGAAAAACTAAAATGAAATATAAAATTGAAAAAAAGACGGGATGCTCTTAATTGGAATGCTTTTGATAAATTCTGTTCGATCAGAAATAGCAGTCGAATTTTTCACGTCCTACCGTTATAAAAAAAAAAAGAAAGAAAAACAGAAGGATATCTAAACCACGAAGTGTTCTGGAAAATGATTTTAAAAAGGATGGCCACGAATGAAGTGTCTTTGACTAAAGAAAGGTCTGCTCAATCAGAGCTGCTCTGTGTCTAAAACATCAACTTTCATATACAAACAGCTTGCCTAACCAAACTCTTTTTCCATTCCTCTTTCTGTTTGCATATGCAGACTAATTTACAAGCTTACACTTTATTTAATCTGTCGGGAATTGCAGTCGTTTCTTATGTAGGACCTAACCATTTTTAAGGATAAATGTAGAGGGGGGCGAGTAATGGATGATTGCGACCTTTCATGCCTTTCTTGAGGCATAAAGCAACGGTGACGTGAAATGGTTCCAAGTGGGAGTCGAAAATCATGTGTATCGATTGTTTTGAACATGGTGTTAGAGCATGACAACTGTGTGACTTCCTCTTAAAATAGAAGAGATGTTTAGGAAGTTGAAACACTCATGCCTGTGTGTGTCAAGGACAAAAACAGTGTGTATGAAATAGAATAGTTACTACCAGAGAATCGAAACCGAATCTCGAGAACTAAAACACGTAGCTTTTTTTAGTCACAAGGTGATGCACACACCATTATAAAATAAATGTTGGACAGGGAATGGGTTAAATTGCGATTGTGTGTTGTTGATGCCATATTTGAAGACGTTAGATGTTTTCAAGTTGGAATTTTTTTTTAAAAAGTAATTTTCTTCGTTTATCGAATACAATTTCTGTTTTGTTAGGAACATAATAGGAGTGTATTAATAGCGTACATGAATTTTCTAAGCAGTATTAGTGAACTAAGTGGTTGGTTCCAAAACTATTTCCGATAAACATTTATATAGTATGGATATAAAACTTACGTTACACGCCAAAACATTAATTACATATGATTTAGTTTCAATTTATTTTGCTCCAGTTTGGAGAAAGCCTGCCTATTTTTTGACATTTGTAAGGAAAGACAAAACAAATTATATGTAAAAGAATCGATTGCTTTAAAACGAATGTATAAATATCCTTTTATCTTCTCATTTCTTTCATTCCATGTATTGTTATTAGTCCATCTGTGTTATTAGTGTATATATGCGTCATCTGCTGTATATATGAGGTTAAAAAACACCTTGTTTGCTACCCCAGCTGAGATAGAAGTATGTGCAGCGATGTTCTTACGATTTTAGGCATAAAGGCCATTCTAGAGCACCGCAATATAATATACAAAGGAGTGCCATCTGCATTAAGAACTTCTAGTTATGCAGGCTACCTTATATATGGAAGCTGCACTTTACCGCACACATATATCTTCAAATCTATGTAAGTCTTACTTACTGGAGGTGTGTTTAAAGACAATAAACAAAGCTAACACCAGATTAAAAAGCGAAGTTTTTGTAATATATATATATATATATATATACTCTTTTCAGTCATTTTGACTGTGGCCATGCTGGAGTACCGCCTTTAGTCGAGCAAATCGACCCTAGGACTTATTCTTTGTAAGCCTAGTACTTATTCTATCGGTCTCTTTTGCCGCGGTGCTCCAGCATGGCCACAGTCAACACGACTGAAACAAGTAAAAGAGTATACATATATATATATAGACATAGATATGAGGAAAATAGGAAAGGGTTTCGTGTGAAAGTGGGAGGGAGTTTTCATCATAAATATATTAGTGAAGTAGAGAAGGTGAGGGGGTGATTTTGAGTAGTAGTGAGAGGATAAATCAACGTGGAGGCGAAGTATAAGAAGCATTGTATGTAGGTTGTTGAGAAGGAAGGACGGTGAAAGTATGAAAACATTAAGTCTGACAAGAACCTTTATGACGAAGTGCAAGAGAGAAAAAATATATATACATAGATGGAAGGAGGGAAAGAGTTATGGAACGGAGGAATACGTACGATGAAGTGAGAGGAAAACTGGATTACGAAATGGAGGGAAAGGAAGAGAGGTTGAGAATGTAAAAATAGAGAGAAGTGGAATGTTAAAGGTAACGAGGAGTAAAAGGAAGAGAGTTAACACCGTGATGTGGAGGGGAGAGGAAGAGAGAGTAAGAGATTAAGTAGTGAGTAGTGGAAAGAGTAATGAAAATTAAGTTTGTGAAGTGAAGAAGCGAGAGAGGAAAAGAGCGACTATTGAACATGTGTTGAAGGAAGAAAAGATAGAGAGAAGTGATAAATAGGAAGAATACATAGGAGGAGCAGGTAAAGGAAATCGGCTGGGAGGAGTGGGTAGAGATGGATGCTCAGTTCTGTCTTTCTATCGAAGCTAGAGGAAAACGGATGAATGAAGTGATAAAGAGGAAAAAAGGGGTGGTGAAAGAGGGGGAAGGGGAGGATGTAAATAGCTGAACGTATGAAAGCAAACAATTGACACGATAATATGATCCTAATTTCATTTTGGCGAAGCACAAATTTTTTGTTGCTTTTTTTTTTCTTTAAAATCGATTCTTTATATATTATTACTCTTATTTATTTTATCGATTTCCGGCTTCTACCTTCATCTCGTTTGCCTAAGTTTGGCTATAAAAAAAAATTTAAAAAGGGGGAAATCTAAGCAAGATCGAAGTGAAGTCCGGCTCTTGTTTAAACTGTTTCTGATAATATCTTACATCAAAACTGTCAGTCTGTTATTCCGTAGACCGCTCTGGTTGTGATGGTTAGTAATACTAAAAGCAGTGGTTGGTTTTTGTTTTATGGAGTAAAAACAGAAGCGAAGACGGAAGAAATCAAGGGCGGCGATGATGATGGCAGTGGAGGTGGTAGGGTTGACTGTTCAATTTTTCAATAGGACTTCCTTCGTCCGTTGCATGTTGGGTAAAGACATTATTAAAAACCGGGAAGGCGGGAGGTAGGGCTGTCGATAGTGTTGATAATTTGTGAGAGAGAGAAAGAGAGGTGGAGGGGGGGGAAGAGAAACGATGGCTGCAATCTGGTGTGAGGAGTGAAAGAAGAAAATAAAACGGATAAATGCCTCTATTCAGAACGACCGGTGCTGCAAGAATCGCGGTGGTAGTAGTAGTAGTAGTAGTAGAAGTTAGAATTGACATGCCGGGCTGAGGGGCGGCTGCTGGGTTGTTGAGCTGACTGTGCGGCGGCTGATCCTGCTACTTTTTGAATGTTTTTGTATGCGATGTTTAGCACAAGCTTCGTTGTCAGTTGTGTTCGGTGGTGGTTGAGTTTGTCATGTATGGATGTATGTAGAAACTGGGTCTTGCTTGGTACAAATGATTGAATAAATGATAGAAAAAAAAATCTTCCATGAGATATCTAGCAAAGCTGACCGCTTGGTAAGAGAAGTAGGAGATATATGGTACATGTGGTCTTTACTCTAAAACAGGTTTAGAAGTAATTGTTGATCGAAAATATTGCTTCTAGATTGATCAGATAATACAAACATCTAAACCAAGGGTGGGGTATCTTATTAGTCCTAAGGACGATGCATTCGTGTTGAGAGAAATAACGAATCTTTAATTTTACAAATTCAAAAGTTAAACCAACTTAAAATTACTGTTTCGCTTTTTAGGAATGAAGCGGTTTTTTTTAATGTTAAGGTTTCTTAGATATCGTATGTGAACGGTTTTAAATTTGGATGCAGGCCAGGGTTCCTCGTCTCTGATCTAAACACACTAGAAAAAGGAAGAAACGAAAACTGTGAATGTTTATTTCTCTGTCGACAGGTCTAGAACAAACACTTAATAATTTTGATTGGCGATCGTGTATCTCCCAATACCATTGAGACGTGCATAAACGTCATAATATTCATCTGTTTGTCTAAATTGAATAAGTCTGGATCTCTTATGCAAGTACAAACATCATTTATGTTGTACACACAGTCGGTGTTTATTGTTTCGAATGCGTAGGAGTTCATTATGTGTGTGTATATATATATGTAACTTTGATAGGTTTCGACCAGTATATTGTGTGTGTGTAATATATATATAATATATATATGTATACATATATATATATATATATATATATACATATATGAATATATTTATATATATGTATATATCTATATATATGTATACATATATATGTCTATATATATTGTATATATGTATATATCAAGTCATCCCATAAGTTTTGTCCGATTTTGCCTTTTTTTAAATTGAATGAAATTTAATAGTATTTTAGAAAGTCTAATGGAATTAAGAATTATTTTTATGCATTTGTGTACATTTAAACTAATTAAATATTATTTTACAGAATAATAGAATTAAAATTTCTTTCATTAACACCCTTTCTAACATGGAAGTATTCAAAGAGCATTTGAGGCACATAATGCTTTATGAGTACAAAAAGGAAACTCTGCAGCCGAAGCGACTCAAAACATAAACTCAGTTTATGGCAAAGAATGCTTGAATGAAAGTATTTGCAGAAGATGGTTTGCAAAATTCAGAAGTGGAGATTTCAGCCTTGAAGATGAAGATTGAACAGGATGTCCAATTGAGTTTGATGATAGACTCCCTGAGGCATTACTTGAAGAAAATCCTGCATTATCAGTTGAAGAATTGGCAATAAAGTTTAGTTCAAACCATACAACTGGTCATCGTAATCTTCAACAACTTGGAAAGATTCCTAAACTTGGAAAATGGGTGCCTCATGAAGTGTCCGAAAGCAATCGCAAATCCTGAGTTGACATCTGCTCTTCTCTCTATTCTCGCGAATTCAGTTCACCATTTTTAGATAGACTTGTGACTGATAAAGAAAAATGGATCTTCTATCAAAATGTTAAATGTCATAAACAGTGGCTTGGTAAAAGGGGAAAAATTCTACCACAACCAAGAAGGGAACTTCATGGGGAAAAGGTTCTTTCTATCTGGTGGGATTGCAAAGGAGTAATTCACTTTGAATTGTTACCTCCTAATGCCACAATCAATGCTCAAGTCTACTGTCAGCTATTAGAGTGTTTGAACCAAGCTTTGAAGAAAAAAAAGACCACCTTTAGTGAATCGAAAAGAAGTGATGTTTCATCATGACAATGCGTGACCCCACACTACAAAGATCGAAGCGCTTAATTGGGAAAAAATTTCTCATCCACCTTATTCTCCCGACCTTGCTCCTTCAGACTACCATTTGTTTTGTTGTTTTGTACTTGGGGGACATAACTTTCGCAAGCCAGGAGGAGGTCATAACTGACATTTCAGAGTTCTTTGCTTTGAAACCAAAAGAGTTTTACATTGATGGGATTAAAAAGTTTGTAAATAGATGGAAGGAAGTCATAGACAATCAGGGAAAGTACGTTGATGATTAAATTTCAATTAAATATAACATTTGATCACTTGTTTTCTTTATTCAAAATTCGGACAGAACTTATGGGATGACCTGATATATGTAATGTGTATATATATCATATGTCATCATCATCATCATCATCATCGTTTAACGTCCGCTTTCCATGCTAGCATGGGTTGGACGATTTGACTGAGGACTGGTGAAACCGGATAGCAACACCAGGCTCCAATCTAATTTGGCAGAGTTTCTACAGCTGGATGCCCTTCCTAACGCCAACCACTCCGAGAATGTAGTGGGTGCTTTTACGTACT
>NC_068987.1:63058232-63058839 GCF_001194135.2 Octopus bimaculoides | reverse complement strand
TCATATGTCATCATCATCATCATCATCATCGTTTAACGTCCGCTTTCCATGCTAGCATGGGTTGGGACGATTTGACTGATGACTGGTGAACCGGATGGCTGCACCAGGCTCCAATCTGATCTGGCAGAGTTTCTACAGCTGGATGCCCTTCCTAACGCCAACCACTCCGAGAATGTAGTGGGTGCTTTTACGTACTACCGACACGAGGGCCAGTCACGCGGTACTGGTAATGGACATGCTCAAAATGGTGTTTTTTATGTGCCACCTGCACAGGAGCCAGTACAGCGGCACTGGCAACGACCTCGCTCGAATGATTTTCTAATGTGCCACTGGCACAAGTTCCGGTCTAGTGACGCTGGTAACGATAACGCTCAAATGGTACTATTTACGGGCCACTAGCACAGATGCCAGACAGCCGCTCTGGCAATGATCACGCTTAGAGAGTGCTGTTAGTGCCCCACTGGCACAGGTGCCAGTCATCGAATATGGTTCAATTACGATTTCGATTTCACTTGCCCCAACAGGTTTTCGCAAGCAGAGTTTAGTGTCCAATGAAGGAGAGGTTGGTATAGGTGCTTGTCCTCAAATTTGGTTCGATTTCGATTTC
>NC_068987.1:63053440-63054708 GCF_001194135.2 Octopus bimaculoides | reverse complement strand
TATATATATATATATATATATATATATATATATATATATATATATATATATATTGTATATGTGTGTATGTATATATATAGAGAAAGAGAGAGAGTAGAAGTAAACACCGAGTGCTCCATTTCTCATCCGGCTGCAGTCATCAGCTGAGTGCCATGCTTCAACAAGATTTTGGCCCATCAAGCTCTGCATCTCTCTACATGGTTGGCCTGCAACTGCTGGATGTATGACAGTTCTCTCAGAAGATTTCTAAAGGTGGCTGGTGTATCTGCTGTGAGGAATACCAACATAAACCTCCTGGTAATCCAAGAACTACCATCAACTGCTTTCTCCCCACATTCCTTGATGGTCTTCCTCACAGCAGATACACCAGCCACCTTTAGAAACCGTCTGAGAGAAGCTGCTGGGAAACCTCGAATGCAACTGCAGCTGACCTTGAACGCAACCAGCTCACAGATGTAACTCTTCTCCTGAATCTCAGCTACCAGCTCTTCACCGCCCAACAGCTTCCGCTCATGGGCCTCAGCAATGTTGTCCTCCCATGGTACAGTAAGCTGTCCAAAGACCACACGTCTCTGACCTTCATCTACCAAAACCAGGTCGGGCCGGAGTACTGACACAATGATGCTATCAGGCAATGGCTTGTCCACGAGCACCTCCCATATTCCGTCTTTGCCCTGCCGAGGTTTCTGTCTCTTTGGCATCACACCTTGCTTCACAAATGCTGTCTTGAGCAAGCTCAGTTCAGGCACTTGACCTTCTGTTGCAGCTGAAGGATCAACATTTAGCACTAAATTATGTCTTAGTGTTTTCCATCCAGACTGGAGTGCTTTTGGGCAAGCTGACAGCATGTTTTTGAGGCTGTCATACTTCTCACACAAGTGACACTGTGGACTCCCTTGGATACCCCATTTTTTAAGATTTGCTGGAGACGGATGCACATCATATGGAGTCTGGATCAGAGCTTTCAAATACCCTGTACTCAACTGCCACCAATCAGACCATTATATATATATATATATATATATACTATATACTATATATGCTATATATATATACCATATATATATACTAGCTGGTGTACCCGTTAATTCCTGGGGGTAAAGATGTTTTATTGAAATGCCTTATTACTCTGATATAAGAAAGCAATTTTATTATAACTGCCACAAAAGGTGTATTTTCCATCTATATAATATAATTATATATAATATATATTTATATATTGCATATATTATGTATATATTATATATTTATGCATTATATATATATAT
>NC_068987.1:63049202-63053048 GCF_001194135.2 Octopus bimaculoides | reverse complement strand
ATATATATATATATATATATATATATGTATTATATATATATATATATATATATATATATATGTATTATATATATATATGTATTATATATATATATATTATATGTATATGTTATATATGTGTACTATATATATTTGTTTATTTACTTTGTCGTTACAGCTCAGCTGTGGCCATGCTAGAGCACCGCCGTTTGGTTAACACTTGTTACTGAGAGCCTCCTCTAATATGTGGCACTTGGTGAAGGATGGAGTTTGACGTAGCTATCCTCATTTGGTCCTCTTGCCGTGAGATAGGTGCATCTGGGACTCTCAACAGGAAGAGGTCCACCCTTGATTTGAAAATGCCTGTGTCTACTTTTGTGTAGGTTCTTCAAGCTCTTTGGGAGAATATTAAAAGGCTGTGGACCCCTCAACCTCAGGCTGTTGCAATAACTGGTCCTGAAGCGTGATGGCATTGCTGGGATCTTTGGCCTTGTGGATTGTCAACCTGTTCTGGCATTGGTGTGGCTTTCAATACCTAAATTTGGCACAATTCCTTCCAGGTTCTTCCAGATGTATATTACTGTATACCTCTCCCGCCTTCGCTCCAGGGAGTAGAGTCTTAGCTGTTTCAGCCTTTCCCAGTAGCTGATCTGTTGCAAAGATATGATCTTCTTTCTGAAGCTTGGCTGGATTGCTTCAAGGTCCGCTGTTAATTTTACACTGTTGGATGACCATAGCTGGGAGCAGTAATCCATACAGCTGAGGACGAATGTCCTCCAGAGGACCATCATGGTTTCCTTATCTCAGGATCCATCCCACCAGTCTGCACTTTGTCGCCATCCTGGTAATGTGCACTTGAAAAGAGGTATCATCACGCATGTTGATACCCAGGCCCCTCACTGATTTAGGCTCTGGGATTGTAATTCCCTGTGGACCAGTGTACCCTGTAAGTTTCATATTCAGGTTTGGATGCTGGTAGCACAGGGCTTGGAATTTTTGAGCATTAAACTGCATATTATTATTCTCAGCCCATCTGTAAATTGAATCCAACTCCCGCTGCAGATGTGCAACATTGCTGGGGCTCTGTATTTCTTGTGAGACTTTCATTTCGTCACTGGGCTATCCGGGCAGTTGAGGGCATATCTGAGAGGGCCACTATGAAAAGCAGTGGTCCCAAGGCAATGCCCTGTGGAACACCACTCGCTATTTTTGTTTTCATCGAGGTGGCTCCATTGACCACTACTGCCTGACTTTCTATCTTTCAGAAAGTCATGTAACCACTCTCCAAGTTTTCTAGCTATGCTGAGATCATGCAGTTTGTGGCATATCATACCATGATCCACTTTATCAAAAGCTTTTGCAAAATCAAGGTGTATTATGTCCACATGTGAGTTGTTGAGTAGCTGCCTCAACACCCAGTCATAATGTTGTAAGGGCTGGGTCAGGCAGCTCCTACCTGGTTGAAAGCCTTGCTGGGTATCACTCAGCAAGTTATTTTCTTCAAGGAATGTGATTAGTTTCCCTCTGACTATCCGTTCCATGACTTTGCTGATGTGCAGTCAGAGAGATAGGCCTATAGTTTTTGGCATCTGCTCTGCTTCCTCCTTTATGGATTGGGCATATTATTCCTTCCTTCAGCTTGCTTGGCAGCCTGCTATTTGCAAAAAAGCTCTGGTAGAGAATCTGAAGGGGTTTTACCAGGGCATGCTTTGAGGAGGATCGATGGGAATCAATTGAAACCAGCAGTTGAGTTTACGTCCACCTCATCTATGGCTAGTAGTATATCTTCTTCGCGAATGTCGATGTATTCCGTTGTAACTGCCTCGCTGGTTTTCGGTGAGGCGGCAAAGAACTCCACTGGTTCGTTCATTTGTCTGTGTTCCAACAGGGTGGTAAAGACACTTTTTAACTGGTCATTCAGTACGCCACTGATCCTGGTTGGACTATCTGTGAGGGAGCCTTCCTTTTGGAAGAGGGGTCCTATCTTGCAGTGTACTGAGGCTGTTTCTTTTGCATAATGAAAGAAGGCCTTTGGGTTTGACTTAATGTTTTTTATAACCCGGGCTTCTCTGTCTGCTCTCTCCCTCGCATAGGATTGTTGCAGGCTTTTTTCAATCTCCATCAGTGTTGTTTTTAGGCAGGACCTTTCGCTACTTTTGGGATGTTGGTTGAGGTGATTTGCAACCTTCATCCGTCGTCTCATGAGGATCTTCCTTTCCCTTGGAATTTTGTTTCTATTTGTTTTGACCTTGTACTCTGAGACATATTTCTGGCATATAGTTTGCACAACAGACATGAAATATTCTAGTTTCATGCCAATGTCTGGTGTGGAGAGACATTTTGGCCAGTCCTGTGTGAGGATCTTTTTCAATCAATTTCCAGTCTGGTTTGTGGAAGTTCAGACCAGACCAGGCATTGTGAGTGTTTATTTGGCGAAAACACTTAAAGCTCCATGAGGCTCCGGTAGGGGCTGGTGGCGAACCCTGCTCTACTCATTCACTGCAACCTTCTTTCACTCTTTCTCCCTGGTTCTGTTGTACTTCTATTTTAAAAGGCCAGTCTTGTCACTCTGTGTCGTGCTGAATCTCTCCGAGAACTACGTTAAAGATACACGTGTCTTTGGAGTGCTCAGCCACTTGCACGTTAATTTCATTAGCAGGCTGTTCCGTGGATTGGATCAACTGGAACCCTCGTCGTCGTGTTTGACGTAGTGCCTTATATATATATATATACATATATATATATATTATACATATATTATACATATATATTATATATTCTATTATTATTTTATTTGTTTCAGTCATTTGACTGCGGCCATGCTGGAGCACCGCCTTTAGTCGAACAAGTCGACCGCAGGGCTTACTCGAGTACTTATCCTATCGGTCTCTTTTGCAGAAGCGGTAAGTTACGGGAGCGTAAATACACCTACATCGGTTGTCAAGCGATGGTGGGGAGACAAACATGCACAAACACACACACACACACATATATATATATATATATATATATATATATATATATATATATATATACGACGGGCTTCTTTGAGTTTCCGTGTCCCAAATCCACTCACAAGGCTTTGTCGGCCCGAGGCTATAGTAGAAGACACTCTATTCCTTTATTTGTTTCAGTCATTCGACTGGAGCCATGCCTCATATTCATTTGGGCCATGCCTTATATACATATGGCCTTTTAATACCATCTGCTGTTAAATGTCAACACTTAACTGTTTATGTGTTTGGGCATGTACCGGTATCGCGCTGTCAAAATGAAGTTTATTAATGCATATGCTTTATACTTATATGGAAACATTCAATATTATTAATTAACAGGGATCATTTCATTTCTTCCATCCAGCAATTCATTTATTTGTTATTCAAACTTAATACGATCTCGTCAGCGAATTGCCTTCGCCTTGCTTTTCATGTTAGAAATTTCCATTACGCAGAAACAAAACACCCTTACATACTGCGCCTTCTTTTTACTCATTATTTCTTCCCGATTCTTTTGCTTTTCTTCCTCTCAATTTTATGCTCCTCTTGTCTTGTTCTCCCCCCCCTCCCTAATTCTGCTGTTTCATTCTCAAGAATACCTTCCTCTCTCTGTATACTAATCACTGTTCTTGATCCCTAATATGTAAGGATATGCTGCAATTTTTCAAGGTATTTTTTTTACGAGGGGGAAAAAAACGCATTTTCCCTATTTTCAATTATGTATCCTTATGAATTACAACTTGTTTCTTTCTAAATGTATTTTTTTTTAATTAAAAAAAAAAAAATTGCTAATTTGTCGAATATAGCGGACTTTCGGATATGTAACACGTACAAGTGATGATATATTTATTATATATAGAACTTATTTTCG
>NC_068987.1:63044882-63048941 GCF_001194135.2 Octopus bimaculoides | reverse complement strand
TATATAATTAAGGATATAAATCGTTATTTTAAATAACGATCAAATGGAGTGGCAGCATGGGAAGAAAAACCTTATAGGTTATAATTATTATTAAAATTATAAATAAGGGTATCTAAGAGATACCACCATGCTTGAAATAGCAGTCAAAACCTGGCTCTAAAACCCACACCAGGAGTTCAATACAGCACAAGGTGTAAAGACAAATAGATAAATAAACTAGTGAAAATTGGAATTGTTCACTCGATCGTTGTGACTGCACATGGTTTTTATTCTGACAGTTTATAATAGGATATTGAAATGATCGTTTCTTACATCGACACAAGTTTGCATACAGGAAGCGGTTTTTTTTTTATTACATCTCTCCTAAGATTGGATCTTCAGGTTAGCTTGTTCTGGCAATAACGTCTGTCCAATTTCCTGCTAAACCCTCTCTCACGAACTGCTGCAGTTAAGCCTTCCTTCGTAAAACTAGAAACGGTCGTTTTCTTCTTTTTAATGCCAGGATATGATTAGTTAACACGCGAAAGGTGTCAGTCATTTCAATTTTAAACTAGCACAAGGCGTATGATGGGTTATTAAATCGATCCAATACATACGTGGTTCTTATTTCTACCGATCCTGGATTGATGAATGTAAGGGAAAGACGATCGGCTCAATGATCCCTTCATATGAAACAACCAGATTCTATTGTTAAGACTTGTCCGTAATCCATCATACCGACTACTATCTGTTTCATCAACTTTACCTCCTTTAGTTAAGTGTTTAATGCTTGCTTATGTCTTCTACGTTAGTTATTTTTAATGTAGCTTAGAGGTATAAGGCATAGAAGTCACCCCTCTTTCATTTTCTTTTTCTCTAACGTAAATTGATTTGAACCGCCAGCTAGTTAGTTAGAGTGTGGCTATGTGGTTTATCGAGCGTATCTTCATTTTGTTTTCATTTTTACACTGTGGTTAGATATACTGTTGTGAAAGGCATGATGAACCACATAGAGTCTCGTTTCTATTTGCAAACCTCTCCTGTGAATAGAAAGCCATGTGACATGCCAGAAATCAATAACATTAGCTGTGATCTCATGAGTTTGATCAACTCTGATTACTAAAACCAACATTTTCTGCCTCACACTCTACACATAGTGAAGTTCGATGTACGATGAACACCAGTGTGTGTGTGTGTAAGTTAGCCATTCGATAAATAGAGAATGATAAAATAAGTACTAGAGTTAGTGCAATCAACGAAACTCATTAATCCCTTGACTTAATCTATAAAAGTGTGTGTGTATATTCATAGATGTACATACATACTTAGGGCTAACTACAGATTGGTGCCTATGTCTGGTTCCGTATAACTTTCTTAGAATACATATCTTTAATGAAATTTTGCAGATACATTTTTGGGAGTGTAGATAACGATTAGGTTGATAGTATTTAAAACAACAATAACATTTTTTAAAGTAGTTTCTGAACATTGTCCTTACTTTCTTCTTTCTCATGATTCTCTTTTTTAAAATGCATCTTTCTTTAATAAGAAATTGGTTTTCGAGTGTGCAGATTATTTCAGTTTGATGTTGCCAACCTAAATCTAAGGAGGAAGAAAAAAAAGTGAAAATGCTGAAGTTTTTAGAAATTTGTGGTAACGAAGTCCGGACGATCTGTAACGAAACTCCTCCATTCGACTGAGTTTTTTTTTTTCTTTGTCAACATATGGTTTTCACCCAGGTGGCTCAGGTTCGGTTCATTACATTGGAACCTCAATTTTTAATGGCAGTGCCCCTGTATGGCCACAGCCTCTGGCTAAAACTGATTACAGAATAATTATCGCAATCTACACCCACACTTTGAAGGTAGTCATGAAAGAAACGAAGACGAAGGCATTAAGGATGTAAACAATCATTCATCTTACTCATGTTTGTTATTAAGTTTGGCATTAAATTCACCGATGAAATTTATTCCCCCCCCCCTCCTTAAAAATAAAGAAATATTATCAAACCGAGCCATGTCCTTTCTAATATTGTGTTTATTTTTCTCTAAAACCGGTGGCCCACGTCTGTTTTGTTTGCTAAATTTTAATGTATGTAATCCAGTTATTTTTTATATCAATATATATTACATTCGTTTATTTTTCATACTACACCCATCTAATTATTTCTGTATTAGTTTTTCACATTCCTCCGTTTTTTTTTTCCACCACAGCCATCTGTTATTTAATATATTCGTCGTTTTTGTTTCTACATCCATCTATTTATTAGTTTATTGCATTCGTCCACCTTTCTCACTGCAGCCATCGATCTATCCACTTATTTCGAAATTAGTTTATTATATTCGTTTTTCCCATTGCAGACATCTGTCCTTTATTGTATTCGTCATCTATCCACCTAATTCTATATAACACTTTTATCTTCATTCGTCCGTTTTCTCGTTACTTCCATCTCTCTATTTCTACCGCTGTTATCTATCCGTTGTCTGCTTGAACATTCGTCCATATGTGTGTTTGTTTTCTTCAACTGTCTGTCTATCCAGTATTTTCTATGGTTAGAAACAAGCTAATCTAATCCATCTTTCTCTTCGAAATGTCCGTCCGTACCTGGTCCTATTTCTCCCTTTCTCACTGCTTTTTCTTCAGTCTATTACTCCATTCAGTACATTGCGGTCCTTACCTCACCGTCTCTTTGCCCCTTTATTCATTCATTCCCTTCTCTTAGCGTCTGTTATATGAAAACGCCCATTAATATTTTCCATTGGCTTCTTTACATCATTCCTTTTAGCAACTCGGGTTTCATCTTCGTTATATATATATATATATATATATATATATATATATATATTACCCCGGGTCTTTCATGTCCACTCTGAACTGGTGTGTAAGACCCAATCAATTTCAGAATGTCCAGCCTTTTACTCATGCTTCTTGATCGTTATTTAATGTTCATGATTATAGTTTCATTGTTAAGTGCGAGTATAGACTGCTATGTACTATATAGTCCTTCCCCAACACGGGTTTTCATTTCCCGGTTATCGCTGATATCACACACCTTGCCTTGTAACATGACGGAAATGTCTTCGAGAAAGGCAGAAATGTCACGCATTTCCTTTTTTTTTCTTTTTTCTCTTTTCAAAAATAAATCTGGAAGCCTTTGCAAGCAAATTCTGCTCCCTTCACTCACGCTTCGGAAAAACAATGAGAAATGCCGATTCACTTGTGTCGCTAATGTCCTCAAGGAAAGCATAAACCTAACACAATCTCCATTCCCTTCCTCTTGCATAAAATACTGAAACCTTGGTGTCGTCAGTCTAAGAAATCGTTTATTACGCTTTCAAAATACCATGCCAGTTAGTTCGTTGTTCAATTATCTGCTGCAAATAACTATAATTTAATACTGCTGACGGGTTTTGCTTGACAGTATAATAATAATGATATATGTACGTTATGGTTGCAAAATCCGGTAAATTACAATATCGGTGGGTTTTTCCACAGGACGAGTAGCGGGCATGTTGCACTGACTGAGGTGGGCATGAAATTTGGCTGATGGCGCGAGAGCAAATGTTTAGTGATACTAGTAGTTTGGTATCAGATAATAGTTTCTACTAAGTTAAAAGCATGAATTAAAACATAAAAAACTATAACCAGTGTTTTTTGGAGCATCATAACAATGTTGAAAAGTAGTTACGGTGTACTGACGATTGTGGTAATAGTAATAATAATTGCTTCTATTATAGGCACAAGGCTTGACATATTAGCGAAAAGGGTTAGTCGGTTACATCGAGTTCCAGTGCTCGACTTGTACTTATTTATCAATCACGAAATTAGACTCCGGCGGAATTTGAACTTAAAATGAAAAGCCGGAAGAAATGCCGCTAAGCATTTTAATGTGTGCATTGATTGCTTAACGCAGTGGACATGAGAGTTGCAAACATGGATAGTTGTTGCAATTCGGTCCTTTCGAAAGTGTGTCTTGAACTCTTCAGGAATTCCTTGTACAGATGTTGCCTTGTGTAAAAGCTTTTCTTGATCAAAATATTTACCAAGATTTCTATTTTAATACGGATGGATATATATATA
>NC_068987.1:63034555-63044635 GCF_001194135.2 Octopus bimaculoides | reverse complement strand
TATATATATATATATATATATATATATATATATATATATATATAACACATACGTACATGCATACATACATGCACACGAACAAATAGTATCACGTGCATGGGCGCGCTCACATTTTCGGTTGTATGTCCGAAATGGGTTGAAGAAAGACTTGTGTTTTCGATATTCTTGTACTTTAATGTTATATTTTCTTTGTCACTTTTTCGTCTACAAATACAAACCCAGTAGATGGAAAAGAGATAAAGAAAAAGGGCACACGCCACGTAAGAAGGGATGTGATATATTGGCGAACAGGAGGTAGATACATATAAAAGAGAAAGTGGTGGGGGACATTAAATTTAATATAGATAAAATGGTCAATATTAGTTACTGTTTAAAAAGTAATTTGGTAAGCAATAACACACTGACAGTTTGTTATTGCTAGTTTCAAGAAAGAACATTATACGAAATGTACAGTGACTGCCTGATCGTAGCACTTTGCCCGCCCTCTTGACATATCTCGTATTTTTTTTCTCACTCTTATTTCAAAAAAGACACAACCTCTTTCCATTGGCCTATGTCGTTTACATAGTCAAACACTTTGTTATCATCGCCATCGTTATTTTTGGGTTGGAAAATCCTTTTAAAGCAGATTGCTTTACTGTTTCTGTTTTACAGTTTATATGCAAAAGCGTCTCCTTTTTTTGTCATCCCTCAGGAATTAAATCTGTCTGTATGTATTAGTTATTATTTGTTAGGCATTCTTTCGGTATGTTATTTATTAATTTTGGTAAGAACAGAGGATAGCATTATCTGTTGTTTTATATTCTTCTAACAGGCCGTCAGGTGTTAGAATGTGCATTTTATTCTATATATTTTTCTTTTGTAATTTTAAAAAGCAATCCTTCGAATAACTGACCTTTGATAGATTCGATCTCTTGTGATTTTGGAATTATTTCTCCTTGCCTCACCTTCCATCTGTACGCTTTTAAACATATCCCACAATGTTGGAAACTGAAGTTTTCAAGGATCAAAATATATTTTAGTTGTGGAGGAGTTGTTAAAATAAAAGACTAAAAATAAAGCCACTTTATGAAAACATTATACTAGATTATTCACCACAATCATTGTATATATCGATATATGTACTCATATGTCCTGTTCTAGTGGGAATGTCACCAACAGAAAATAGTTTATTGCTTGGGAACAGCTTGAGGTGGGTGGATACGCTGCGTGAATGAATGGGCATTGCTTGTAAGTTTTGCTTTGTACTGAGTGTAATGTATTTCTTATACATGCGCGCACTTTCGGATGTCAGTGCTGTTGCATTTGTTTGTGTATACTAATATCTGACACGTCTCCTGGTTAAAAAAATTTAGTGTTAGCAGGGCCATCTTAGCAGCGTTGTAGCCCACCCCGGGCAAATGTACTGGGCCCTATAGCAAATTGTACATAGATTCGAATTGGACCCCTAGACCCATGGGATCCCTGGGCAGCTGCCCAGTGTGCTTATGCCTTCAGATAGCACTGAGTGTAAGATTTCTCTCTTCGTGTACTATACAATGTTTTCTCTCTCTATTTCATGGTTACAGTATTAAACGTTAACACATACACACGAGTACATTGAGGAGCTCTGCCTCTCTACGGTCCATTAACCGGTTAGAAATAACAGCTAAATTACTCTATCATTCTCTGCCAATTTAAAGAAAGAATTGGAAATATAAAAATACAAAAAAATGTTTTTTTAAAAACCTTCAGTCTGGAGGTTCATGACTGGAACGCTTTTGGTTGTATATCTGCTGCATTGGTGCTGATCTGGGCTGCGGGAAGCTAAGCTACAATAACAATATGCATAAATATGTTTATTGAAAATTTCTGTACCTACATTCATGCAGAAAGTGTCTTAGAAAATCATGCCTGCACAGATTCAGTGTTTTGGTATACAGATGTCTGAATAAAACTGGCATTCCGTCGGTTACAACGACAAGTGTTCCAGTTGTTCCGATCAACACAACAGCTTGCTTGTGAAATTAACATGCAAGTGGCTGAGTATTCCACAGACATGCGTATCTTTAATATAATTCTCACGAATATTCAGCATGACATTGAATGTAACAAGGCTGGCTTCT
Organism: Octopus bimaculoides; assembly: GCF_001194135.2. Classification (NCBI taxonomy): domain Eukaryota; kingdom Metazoa; phylum Mollusca; class Cephalopoda; order Octopoda; family Octopodidae; genus Octopus; species Octopus bimaculoides. The sequence goes on along the minus strand of NC_068987.1, from coordinate 63,042,530 downwards.
TTGAATTACAGGTACAACTCATTTTTGCCAGCTGAGTGGATTGGAGCAACATGAAATAGTGTTTGGTTCAAGGACACAATGCCCTGCCAGGAATCGAACTCATGACCTTACGATTGTGAGCTGAATACCCTAACCACTAAGCCATGCGCCTACACTAGCCCTTTAGCACTCGGATTACTCATTCAAATACAATGCTTATTTATTGAAATAGCACCATTTGAGACTGATCGTTACTAACGTCGCCTTACTGGTACTTGTGCCAGTGGCACATTAGAAAACATTTGAGCGAGATCGTTGCCAGTGCCGCTGGACTAGCTCCTGTGCAGGTGGCACGTAAAAGCACCCACTACACTCTCGGAGTGGTTGGCATTAGGAAGGGCATCCAGCTGTAGAAACTCTGCCAGATCAGATTGGAGCCTGGTGCAGCCATCCAGTTCACCAGTCCTCAGTTAAATCGTCCAGCATGGAAAGCGGATGTTAAACGACGATGATGATGATGATTGTTTTGAATTATCATGCATTATCTTGTTTAATTTTAGAAGGACATTGGCTGGTTTAAATGCTAAAGAGCTAGATGTAGGTATGAAAGATGGTTAGACACACACACACACACACACACACACACACACACACACACACACACACACATAAATGTGTCCTCTGTTTTTTTGACCTTAAGTATTCCATTTATTTATCAATGGATTTATTATAACATAGTGCAAGTGGGCACCTGTAACATAATCTTCAGACAGAATCAGTCTGACACTGTATAATGATATGGCTGGTCTTTTGAATAACAGATACACATTCCAGATGATCGATTTAGTCTGGTGGAAGGGAACTGTGCCCATGGCTTCTGCAGGTTTTCTGAAACTGATGAAATTGACATGTTTGATGTTCTTGAACAACTTCAAATGAAAGGCCACATGAAAAATATGAGCAGAAGGGACATTCCAGAATTTCCAAATTGGGTGAGTGGGTGGGTTGCTAAGCAAAGCTGTTAGTGCATGCATTACAGAGTGGAGGACCCAATATGGATGATAAAAAAGCAGAGAGACAAGTGAGTCAGGTGGCTCTTAGATGAATGTGGCACAAGAAGAATGAGTTCCAAAGGGCAAAAGCCATTAATGTAGCAACAGAGACACACATCTTGTGCCACATTCATCTAAGAGCCACCTGACTCACTTGTCTCTCTGCTTTTTCATCATCCATATTGGGTCCCCTACTCTGCAATGCATGCACTAACAGCTTTGCTTAGCAACCCACCCACTCACCCTACAGAGAGAAAGAGTGAGGACTCAGCATATCTTTGCTCCAGATGCTGGGGTGTGTTAGTTTGTCAGCTGGCCTTTTGTAAAGAGGTAACAATATAATGTGTAGCTCCTTTATTGAAGAAACAACATTGTAAAACTGCTGATGTCGGTATAAAATAAATACCATATGTGGGTGGAGAAATAGATTTTACTGATTAGATAAAAGTAGCTAAAATTGTAATAAAAATAGAATAATATATGAAAAGATTATTAACTCTAGCATTTAAACCAACTGTATCTGGCCCATATACCCTACCTATTCATGTTCAGACCGGTGGAATCGATCTAATTTACTGGCCCCCTCCTCCAATATTTCAGGCCTTGTGCCTAGAGTAGAAAACAACGTCATTCTAAAATTTAGCAAATTATTTCATTCTTTTACTTGTTTCTGTCATTTGACTGCTGCCATACTGGAGCACTACCTTAAAGGGTGTTAGTCAAAGAAATTGACCTGAGGACTTATTCTTTGTAAGCCTAGCACTTATTCTATCGGTCTCTTTTGCTGAACCGTTAGAATAAGTACTGGGGTCAATTTATCTGACTAAAACCCTTCAAGGCGGTGCTCCAGCATGGCCGCAGTCAAATGATTGAAAGAAGTAAAAGAATGTATTGAGACACTCTTTTACTTGTTTCAGTCTTTTGACTGTGGCCATGCTGGAGCACCGCCGTTAGTCGAGCAAATCGACCCCAGGACTTATTCTTTGAAAGCCTAGTACTTATTCTATTGGTCTCTTTTTGCCGAACCGCTAAGTTACGGGGACGTAAACACACCAGCATCGGTTGTCAGACGGGACACACACACACACACACACACACATACATACAACAAGCTTCTTTTCAGTTTCCATCTACCAAATCCACTCACAAGGCTTTGGTCGGCCCGAGGCTATAGTAGAAGACACTTACCCAAGGTGCCATGCAGTGGGACTGAACCCGGAACCATGTGGTTGGTAAGTAAGCTACTTACTACACAGCCACGCGTGCATTGAATCATATTTGTAAGGATAGAGGTTGTCTCTCAAGTCCCAAAAAGTCAGTTCTGCAATTTCTTGCTGAACAACCTGCACGAATGCTTTGTTTATAATTGCCAAATGTTTATGCTGTACATTAGCACACTCCCTTCATCAAATTGACATTACCTGTACAGGTAGGTGCACGGTGTGCCACACTTTGAAGTGATCACAGAACACCATGAGAGGAAGTGTTTTTGCTTAAGAACACAATGCACTGCCTGCTCTAGGAATTGAACCCATGTTCTTGCAATTGTGAGTGCAAACACACTAACCATTTGGCCATATGCCTTCATAACTTGTAAAGATAACGTGTGTGTGTTGCTGAGTCATGTTTATAAATAAATCATGTGTTTTGAGTCATGTATATAAAGATATCACATGCTTTGAGTCATGTTTATATTACAATATATAGATCTCCTGCATTGTTTATATTTATGTGTGTATTGAATCAAGTTTTCTGTTTAACCCTTTTGTTGTCATATCTCTAATGAATTTACTGCTTTTGTTTCAATTAGTTTTGAATATAATGAAGAATTTAGTGAAATAGGTTAGTCATTATTAATCTGGTATTTGAAACTTAATTCAGCATGAAATTTTGGAAGATTTTAATTTATCTATTTTTTATCTTTTAGCTATTTCAGTCATATTAGAATGTACTACTTTGAAGGGTTTTATTCAAATAAATCGACCCCAGTACTTTTTTTTATTTTATTTTATTTTTATTTGTAAACCTGGTACTTATTCTATGAGTCTCTTTGCCAAACAGGACATAAACAAACCAGCACTGGTTGTCAAGCAGTATTGGGGAGGGGGCGTGGGCACACACACACACACACACACATGTATAATAATTATATACGAGGAGCTTCCTTCACTTTCTATCTACCTAATCCACTCACAAGGCTTTGGTCGACCCTGGGCTATAGTAGACAAGACTTGTCCAAGGTCCCATGCTGTGGAACTGAACCCAGAAATTTCTTAACCACACAGACACACTTATCCTTTTGTTATCATGTCTCTGTTGAATAACACTGCCTTTGTTTCAATTCATTTTGAATATAATGACGAAGTTAGTAAAATAGCTTAGTCATTATCATCTAGTAATTAAAACTTAAATTAGCATGAAATTTTGATGAAAGACTTTTATTTAGATCCATTTTACAAACAGAAAGTTTGCATGATTAGAGCTAAACAAGGGTGGGTTGATATCAAAGGATTAAAATGATAGATAGGGGAAAATTGAGGCCTCCTTCATTGGTAGGTTAGGTTTCTATTGTATGGCTGCCCCTTTTATCTTTGACCATTTCATCTTTGTTGTAAGTTAGCAGTTTGTTACCCTTGGCATTTAGTTTTGAGGAATCGGCCTTCATCAAGCTTGTAATCAAAGATGATTCAGTTTTGGCTATCATGATTTTTATTTACTTTTTTTTTGCAAACATTGTAATCTTTCCAATGCATCCTTTGATTTTTAAGATAGAAGGGAATGGTTTGAAGGAGTTTGGCACGAGAGAGAGAGAGAATATAGTGACTTGAATCAACTCATGCTATGGTTAATTATTTTACTGACATAGCAAGGAAGGGAAAACAGGAAAAGCAGCTGTTGCTGAGATTTGAAACCTAGAATGAAAAGAGACTTCAACTAAATTTGATAGGATTGTGGACAGTTAGCTGAGTGTCCAGCTGCTTGTTCTTGATCTGTGTTTGCGTCAGTAGTCGGAGATTTAACATGAAAATGGCATAGTCCACCTTGTTTAGAGCAGTGACAGAAGCACTGTTTGTGTCAGTGAAAATGGCATTTAATATTAGTTTCAAATTTTGGGCACAGGGCTAGCAATTTCGGAGGAGAGGGTAAATTGATTACATTGACCCTCATGAATGAAATGCTGCTACTTACCAAAACATTTAATACTGAATTGGCACAGTCCACCTTGTTTTAAGCAGTGACAGCAGCTCTATATGTGTCAATGGCCAGGACATTTAACATTAGAATGGCACAGTTCACTTTGCTGTTCCAAATAGTGACTGTTTATCTAGCAAGTGAATTTTTTTTTCTTAAGTTGCAATATGGATTAATATTTTTTCAGAGGGAATTTAAGTTACCACACAAGACCTTCGTAGACAGATGATAAGGCCTCCCTGAGGTAACAAAAAAATTTTGCAAGTATGGTCAACTGAATTCCTGTGGGGCTTAGTAGTAAAAGTACAACATTGACTTTTCGGAACCTTTGGTTCCAAAGCGATTCCAGACTGCTGATCTTTCCAAACCAGGGATAGTCAAACTCTAAATTCAACATGGTGGCAGCCTATTGACTGAAACATGTAAAAGGTAAAGATATTAAATAATTAAATGGAATACAGGTACCTATACATTAGTATAAATGATACAAGTTTATTAATACTGTACCATGCAAAGTACTAGTCTGTGCAAGGTACCAGTAAACTAACCTGACAGCTGTGGAAATTTGTAGTTACTGTGCATAAATTAGAGTGGATTACAAGAGATTCCAAACCATCAGTGCCAGGAAAGTTGGTGGTGTACCTGTATCAAAATAAAAAGTGGTAATGGATGGCTGAGGGTGCCATGAAAAGTCTTCCTTATTAGTTCCCTTGTTGGTTGAGGAATAAATAATTTCATACATCACAGTTTTAAGGACCAGCTTTCATAAATTTGTTGTCTTTTATTCATCTGGCTTTTTCCCCTTCATTCAAGTTTGCTTTTTAATCATTCATTTTATGTATGCACTTTCTTATTCATGCTGTCTCTCTCTCTCTCTCTCTCTCTCTCTCTCTCTCATTACTCCCCATCTTTCTGTTTTTCATCCCCCCTTTCTCATTTAATTCTCTGTTTTTTTCTTAAGTGTGTCTTACCTTTATTCCATTATTGTCCACATTTTATTCCATTCTGTCTTTATTCATTTATTCAATCTTTATTCCATTGTTTCATTCCATTCTTTATTCTACCCATTCATCCTCTTAGTCATTATTCCATCCATTCATTCCACTCTTTACTCATTCATTCATTCATTCACTCAATCCTTTATTCCATTCATCCACTCAGTCTTCACTCCTTTCAAAATGTCTTTCAGTCATTCATATCTATATAAGCCAAACTGGAGAAATATTCCAGTCTATGAGTTCAACATAAGTACTTACAAATGTTTTGTATGTTATTTCTCCCACACAGAACTACATTTCATAGCTTCTAAGGCATAAAACAGTACCGGTTATTTTTGGTAATATTCAAATACTTCTTTATTATTTCTGTTCTTGTGGTTTCACAAGCTACACTAACATACTATTGAGTATTGTTACAGAGTAGGGTATTGAGAGAGGACCATATGTGGTTGCTTGACCTGCTAGAAATGCCTGCTAAATCTCCCATAAATCACCATATTATTTAAAAAAAGAAAGGATACATGCGTGAATGTGTGTGTGTGTGTCCATCGAGGATGTAGTCTTGGATACAATGTACCTTAAGCAAAATACTGGATGCTAATCACTACACGAACACCTGATTTCATATTTATTCAATGAGGTTTCTCAGTGGAATTGGAGCAGCAACAACAGCAGCATACTATAATAGTTGAAGAGAAAATGCAAAGTCAGTTGAGAACTGTATACTACAATAGAAAGGGAGATTGATAGATAACAAGACAAATATAGAGGAGATCCATAACTAAACACAATGGCAGAAATATTGAGACAGGCAGCAGAGACAGTGAGGGACAGATTATTCAGGCAATCTCCATCTTCTCTCTGTTACCCGGACAAAAAATCTTTTGTTGCTTACATACCACCCACTTACCACCATCACCATTACTATCATCATCACCATCATCCACCCCTGGACATTATTGTCTCGAGTCCTAAGACTCATAGGACCTGTCACTTGGTTTCCATGGTGTTTAAGTGACTGAGATCACATTACTCCTGAGGTGTTAACTATAGTAGCAGTAGCAATAGTAGTAGTAGTAGTAGTAGTAGTAGTAGTAGTAGTAGTGGTGGTGGTGGTGGTGGTGGTGGTGGTGGTAGTAGTAGTAGTGATGTGCCTACTGAAGTGAATCACTGCTATTTAAATACCATTTGCAGACTATAAGCATTCTATATTGTGTCTTCTATCAACTGTAACCCAGAATTCATGGAGATGTGACAAACTGGTCTTGTTCATGAAGCACTATCATCAACCAGCAAGGGTGCCTCTTTGTTTGGCCTGCTAGAAGTGCAGCTAAATCTGCCTCAAACCACACCCTGCTATGAAAAGAAGAGAAAGGAAGAATACATGAAATAAAGTGGTCCAAGAAACATCATCATCATTGTTGTTTTAACATCTGCTTTTTCGCGCTTGCATGGGACAGAGGCTTTGGTCGACCCTGGGCTATAGCAGAACATACTTGCTTGAGACACCATGCAGTGGGATTAAACCTGAAAACATGTGGCTAGAAAACAAACTTCTGAATCATACAACCATGCCTGCATGATAGTCACAGCTTCTATCTCCATGCCACATCAGTTGTCTACTCTAATTCAAGAGCACAGAATGGCTTTCATTGGAGTTTTTGTGGTTATGATGTTGCATCATTTGCAATGTTTTTATGAGACACCACTTTTGGCTGGTCTTGTTTCTAGTCCTGCAGAATGTCCACAACACCCTCATCCTCACCTGACAAGCCAGGTTGAGGAGCTGGTTTAGTTGCCAACCATCCAACCATAAAACGGGTAGTTCTGAGTTGCATGGTACCAGTAGTAGGATTTTTCCTGGTCCGACTCTATGGTCATGGCTGGAATACTTTATATCATAGACCTGTCTGCTTGATCATGACAAATTAAGGTCTAAACAAGAGCATGTGGATATGCTGATTGGCACCTTGGGTAAGTGTCTTTTAACATAGCTTTGAGTTGACTAAAGACAGTAAATGCAATTTGGTGGACAGAAACTGACCAGCAGAAGGTTTGTTCCTATTTGGTCAGTAGACTTAATCTAGCACCTTGGGTGCTTTTAGTAAAGTTCACTCCATTGTAAGCATTTGTGTCATGTCTTCAATCTGACAATGACTTCTTCCTTTCCCCTCCCCCACTGGTCATGAAGGCTCTGGAAAGGCTCATGAATGTTACTCTTCATTTTGTTTTTTTTTTCATACTCATTTGGACAGAGGTATGGCTGTGTGGCTAAAGAGGCTCACTTTGAACCATGTGGTTTTTGAGTTCAGTCCTACTGCCTGGTACCTTGAAAAAGTGCCTTCAACTATAGCCCCAGGTCAAATTATGCTTTGTGAATGGATTTGGTAGAAGGAAACTGAAGAGAATCCATTGTGTGTGTGTGTCTCCTTGACTTGACATCCCATACTAATTGTAAACAAACGTTACCATCATACAAATGATGTTATTTGTTTGGCATATAATCAATACTGGTCATTGACCAAGATTGTTTTTTTGTTTTTTTTGCCACATAATTATTTTTAGTTAATAGCCACAGTTGTGGTTGTGTATGGTTTAGAGCCTTGCTTCTCAACTATGTGGTCTTGGGTTCAATCTCACTGTGTGACACCTTGGGCAAGTATCTTCTACTATGACTCTGAGCTTGATGAAAGCCTTGTGGATTTGGTAGATGGCAGCTGAAAGAAGCCCATTGTATGTATGTGTGTGAGTGTC
>NC_068987.1:63032422-63034464 GCF_001194135.2 Octopus bimaculoides | reverse complement strand
ATTTGGTAGATGGCAGCTGAAAGAAGCCCATTGTATGTATGTGTGTGAGTGTCTCCTTGTCTTGACATCATGTGATAGCTGTAAAATGGTTGTCACTGTCATACAAGCAGTGTCATTCATTTCCAATATTCTGTTAGAATATGCTCGACCATGGAGAAATCATATTACCCTACTTGGAAACTGCTAAGAGCTGGCAATCAGAAGGGCATCTGGCCATAGAAAATCTGCCTCAAATAAACTCCATCTGACCCATGCAAGCAGAGGAAAGTGGCTGTTAAATGATGGTGATAGTAATGATGATGATGATGATGATGATGATGATGATGACTCCCCCTTGACAATTTTCAGTTAGTGTGATATCACCTATCATTCTCTCCCCAAGCTAATGACCATAAGTGAATGTGTATGCATGAACCCTTACAAAGTTTGAAAAAGAGAAAACTTGGAAGTGTGGCATGCATATTTTACCAAAATGTATTAAGAATACAATTGGAAGAAAAATGGGCCTCACTGTGAGGTGAAACAAAGTCACAGAAAGTGTTGTTTTAGACAATGTGGTGGCATCTGTATGGTTATATGATTACTATTACTGATAGAAATAGTGGGCTAAATCTACCTAATACAACACTGCCATTTTTAAAAAGGATATCTTGGATATGTAGTTCTACTAATATTTATCTGAAAAGGAAAAAAAAAAAAAAAAAATAAGAAAGGGAAAAGATGGGATTGTAATGGTTGTTATACCTTTGGTTGTAGGTGGGCTTAATCAGGGCTGATCTGGCGTGAAACAGTAACAACAAAAATTGTTCTCAGCCTCAAAGGTATTTTTACTGCAACTTCGGATGAAAGAAAACCTAGTTGTTTGGTCGAAACTGAGTCACCTCTGATCGAGTAAATCTGAAATCAAAAGCATTCCTTCCATTCTGTGTGAGTGTATATCGTGTTTTGCAGCTATTGTATATCTAGAGTTACATTATTCAATGTGTCCTCCATCTTTTTGTTGTTTATTTTTGTAGTAAATCCAGATTTAAGTGAGATTTGGCTGCTATTTTTAGCAGCTTAATCAGCTGTGTGAAGATTCTCTTGGTCTGTTCGTAGTCTATTATTCAAAGGGGCTTGTACATACTAGATGTGTCTTGACTAGAAAGGATTATATATATATATATATATCTTTGTTATAGACTGACTACACAAATTCTTCTTTGTAGTTATTGTTCTACCTGTGAATTGGTTAACTGTTTTCTCTGTTGTAGCAATTGTCATATTAAGGTGAACAATTAATTTACTGTTTCATTGGTTTTAGTCACTGTACTATGATCATGCTGGGGTACTACTGTCTTCCAAAGTTTTTAGCAAATTATATCAACCTCAGCATTTTTGTGAGTCTAATACTTATCTTATTGATTTCTATTTTGAAATTTTTTTAGTTATGGTTTTTATATAAAAGCTGTAACCTGACACATCAGTTTACATTGGTAAGCATAAATACATTCACCTACTAACACATATATTTTGACTTAGTGCTACTTACACTGTAAGATGCGTAAGAAAGCAAGTTTCTTCTAGTGTAGTCAATTTGTCACAGTTCTCTCCATTCCTGTCCAACTGGTCCTCATGTATTTGAGGTCTTCCTAGAATGCCTAGAGCCAGGTACACTCAGGCTGTTCCTTTTTCCTTCTTCTATTATTTATTATGGCTTCAACTCCACAGGTAGAAAGAAATGTTGGCTTCTTTCTGACATCTTCAACATCATCACATTCAGTGTTTGCTTCGAACTGTATCAACCAAGCATTAGCTTCTTTCAAGTTGTTCAAGTTTAAATGTTTTCCGGATGTCCTTCTCATCACAATATGTTCTGTTTCACTCATTAGAAAATATACTGAATGTTCGTAACTGCAAGTTACACTGTGCAGTTCCTAGCCTCATCCTCTCTGTGTGTAGTTTTATCGCTCCTTTTATGGCTGTCAGCTCACACATCTCTCATCTCATGGTTTTTATGTGGTTGCATGAAACTTGAGAGTTATGTATATATATATATATAT
>NC_068987.1:63026904-63032268 GCF_001194135.2 Octopus bimaculoides | reverse complement strand
TATATATATCAATACATCAAAATCAGCAACCCAATGCAACTATTACACCTTCCTTCCATTTCTTTTCTCTCTCTCCCTCTCTGTGTCAGATATATGTATATTGATCATCTTTAGTCCATTACCACTGTGTGATGGAATATGAACCAATACATGTCTCCAGTTGACAAGAGACCTTCTATTTTGTCACTTGACCTGATAGAAACACCAGCCAAACTTTCCTAAAATTACAAGCAACCAACTTTAAAAAAAATAATACCTGCATTTAATGTATTGTTAGATAAACTGTTAAAGGTAGAATAGTTACTGCTTGCTTTTGATCATAATCGTTCACAATCAGAGCTGATCTGAAGTGACTAACGGGTAATGCCATACTTAAAACTCTTGAACTCCCAAGCTGTAGCTTTGCAACCAGAAGCAGTTTTCTGTTCTACCCAGGACGAAAATACATTATCAGGATAATATGTAGTAAGTACACTACTGTTGTGATGTATACTTAATGTAGAACTATAGAATAGTATGTACTATATGTTACCAGTGTCTTTTATCAAGATTTCAGATTGACCCAAGCTTTGTAATGAAACAGCAAAACTGTGTAGAGGTCTGTTGGACTGTTCTTGTTCTAAGAGTGAAAGACTTGATCCATTCTCTAGTTTAAACCCTTTGCCTGTTCTTGTGTATCACATGTAATGCACAAAACATATTTCCTTGGCATCCAAGCATCATATATGATCATTCCAGATACTTTTTCAACCAACAAAGTCTGGGGACTTACAAAAAGGAAAGCTTTATACTTTTACTTCAGAACGTGTGAAGCAAAGCTAATTAAAAATTTGAAAACAAACATGGACGTTTAGGACAAACTTAGGAAAATGCTTTGGACAGGAAATAGTTGACAACAGCAACTGGCTCATAGAAAGCTTTTAGTAGACCTGCTGGCCAGGTCTCTAGTGTGATGATGACTCCCACCCTCCACGTTTCAGAAGTCCTACAAAGAGTAATGTGATCTGCCCTTTCTCATGACTAAATACCAAAGAAAAGTAAATAAATAATGTAATTATGACAATTTATCTATTATGTTAATATAGGTCGGCAGAATCACTGAAATATTTTGAAGTGCTGGGCTAAATGTCTTGCTGTATGTAGTTATCTCCCTTTACTTTTATTTTCTGCTGGAGTTAATTTTTACACTTTCTCACCTTTGGAGAAAGCCCAGTTTACAAGAAACACTATCACAACCACTACCAATCCTAGTTTAAATAGCAAGTTTGATTCCTCTCCATCACCTTTCCAACATTTTTTTAATGGTTTTCTGTCAAACTTTAGAAATTATTAATTTAAATCAAAGTTTGAAAAAAAAAGAAGAAATTTTTCCAAACTTGATTGAAATTAATACAAATGGATAAACGATTTCTTTCTCTCCCATCTCCAATAAATAAATTTATAGTACAAACTATCATTATTTCCATTTTCAACTCCTTCATTGGACACGAAACTCGGCTTGTGAAGACCTGTTGGGGCAAGCGAAATCGTGATGGCACCTGTGCCCAGCGTCGCCTTCCTGGCACTTGTGCTGGTGGCATGTGTAAAGACATTTGAACGAGATCGTGCCAGTGCCGCTGGACTGGCTCCTGTGCAGGTGACACGTAAAATACACCATTTTGAGCGTGGCCGTTGCCAGTACCACCTGACTGGCCTTCGTGCTGGTGGCACGTAAAAGCACCCACTACACTCTCAGAGTGGTTGGCATTAGGAAGGGCATCCAGCTGTAGAAACTCTGCCTAATCAAATTGGAGCCTGGTGTAGCCTTCGGGTTCCACCAGTTCTCAATCATATCGTCCAACCCATGCTAGCATGGAAAGCGGACGTTAAACGATGATGATGATGATGAATGTTATTGTTAGTCCACTCTGCTCGGTGGTTAGTGTTAGGAAGGGCATCCAGCTGTAAAAATCCTGCCAAAACAGCCACAAAAGTCTGGTGCAGGCTTCTGCCTGGCTGGTTCCTGCCAGCATGGAAAGCGGACATTAAACGATCATGAGGAATGTTATGGTGAGCTGACTGAATTGTTAGTAGGCTGGACAAAATGAGTAGCAGCATTTCTTCCAGCTTTACATACTGAGTTCAAATGCCAGCAAGATCAACTTTGTCTTTCATCCTTCAGGTCAATAAAATAAGTACCAGCTGAGCACTGGGATCGACTTTTCCCTCTCCTCAAAAATTGCTGGCTTCGTGCCAAATTTAGAAGAGTTGTTGTTGTTGTTGCTTGGGCCCAGATCAATCTTGGTTCAGCAAATGATATTGTCAGTTAAGCTTTTTTTTCTGACACTACATTTTGCTTCCTAGCCATTACAGTTGTAGTTAAGTTATTAACAATTTTGGGAAAGGTATCAGTTTCAGGAATTCCTCATTTGAATCTAAATTTCTTTTGGTTATTTGTATGTTTTATTAATTTTATTTATTTATTTATTTATTTATTTATTTATTCTTGTTTCTTCCGTAGTAGTCAAAATGAATAGTTCTGTGAACGGTTTCAGTACGGAAGACGACAGCCGGAGTGGGCATGATCAGATCTGCAGCCTTATAGATGATGGTGAGCGCTGCAGGCGTCCAGCAGGTAATGCAAGCTATAGCAAACGGATACAGAAGACAGTGCAACAGAAAAAATTAAAACTGACGAGGGATGATTGTGTAAGTTGTTTCATTTCTTCTGGTTGTGGCCTGGGAGTGATGATGTTCAAGTGTTGATTGTTCTGGGCATTGACAAGGATCAAGAGAACAGCCTAGTGGACTTTAAGCCAGCATGGCTGTATAGTTAAGAAGTTTGCCTTGCAATGATATTATTTTAGGTTTAGTCCCTTGTGCAGCACTTTGGGTAAATGTTTTTCTACTGTAGATTCAAGCTGACCAAAGCTTTAAGAAACTAAAAAAAAAAAAAAAAGGGATCTGTTTTGTGTGTGTGTGTGTGTTTACGGAGTGTATTGATTTTTTAAATTTTTATTATTTTTACCTTGTGGCAGTAGCACTAATAGGGTTTTGCAATTTACAAAACTGGAGAGAAATAGGAGGGAAAGTTTGATGAGTTAAAGCAAGGTGATGAGAGAGAGAGAGAGAGAGTATGGTTAGAGGTAAAATGTGATTTAATTTAGCAAGAAAGAGGGTCAGAATAGTAAGAGTGATGTCAAAATTCATTTACATAAAAAAAGTGAAACAAATTACTTGTATATTTTGAAGTAGTGTTTGATCAATAGAGATGAAGCTATGTCAGTTTTAATAGCTCTTGATATGAAAAATTTCACACCAAGACTTTATCTAGCAATACAATACAGTGAGGGACAGTATGATGTGTTGATTTTTCTTCCTCTAAATAAATATTGTTTATTTAGAGGAATAAACTTATGCTTCCTTCACTCTTAGTTATTTTATCTCTTTGTCCCGCTTAGTAATAATATCCATGTTTAAGAGTGACACTTCATCGGTTATGACAACAAGGATTCCAGTTGATCTGATCTACAGAACAACCTACTCTTGAAATCTACGTACATGTGGCTGAGCATTCCACAAACACGTGTACCATTAATGTAGTTCCCAGGGAAATTCAGTGTGACACAGTGTGACGAGGCTGGCCCTTTGAAATACAGGTAATACTCATTTTTGCCAGCTGAGTGGACTGGAGCAACATGAAGTAAAGTGTCTTGCAATCATGAGCCAAATAGTCAAACCACTAAGCCATGTGTCCTCACCCATGTTTAAGAATCATTGCATTAAAAGACAAACATGATATAGTTCATGTTTGCAAGAACACTTTGGTTTGGTGGTTGAATTTAAAACAGGCATGAATGCCAATAAATCTCTTATTTCTTTTTTATAGTTTCGTTCATTCTTGGGCAGACTGGCTCACTGGACTTTCTGAATGGCACATCAACAAAAAATTCCTGTGAATTTTTTTAGTAGTACAGCCCACCTGATAATAAGCTGAGTCATATGACCTGCTTCCTGCAAAAGGTTGCCTCTGTTTTGTTTAGTTAAAAGAGTGCAGCATTAATGACCTTTGACGACTGATAAGTCCCTTAACCTCTTGGGAAGTTGAGGGGCACTGCAGCCATGCAGTGTATCTAGAGTGAGAAAGCTTGAAGGAGCCCATCCCTCTCTCGGCTAAACTCACTTCTATAGCTGAGTGGACTGGAGCAATGTGAAGTGAAGTTTTACACTCAAGAACACAATGCATCACTGGTCTAGAAATTGAGGCCACAATCTTACGATCTTGAGTCCAACACCCAAACCACTAAACCACGTGCCTCCACAGTGACCTCTGCATTGTCTCAAAGACTTGTATGAATTGGTGCATCATCATTCAACTTATCCTTTTCAATGCTGACATGACAAGTGGCAGCAAAACCACTATGCGTTGGATTACTGCTAATCACTACTTCATTCCCTCTAAAAAATTCAGTTGGAAATTAGTGGCTGTAGGTAGCCCCCACTACCAGCAAATAGAGCAACCCCTCCATGCATCACGCATGGATCTGAGTCCTTCACATCGAGCAGCAGGTTCCCTCTTTAGAACCACTTGTATCTTCCAACAAACAGCGTCAATGTACAAGAACAAGGTTCTATAGGTAGCAACACATCAAGGTATTAAAATATCCTCCATCTGAAGACCGGGGCTGAATATTTATAACAAAGTACACACTACAAGTGGGGTTCTTGGCTTTGGGTAAAAGAAAATACAAAAGGATCAGTTAATGATGATGCTATCCTATGTATTTTCCTCCTCAGATTCACACATTTATTGCAGTGGTCCTTCAGTTTTTCTAACCCCTGTAAAAGAACTCGGAAGGTTGGGCCTCCAAATAGGCATTTTGCAACACCCTTAAAACCAGGAACTCTTCAGCGTTCCCTTATGTATATTTGTGCGTGTGTGTGAAGGCACATGGTTTAGTGGTTAGGGCATTTGATCGTAAGTTCAATTCCCGGCGACGTGTTGTGTTCTTGAGCAAGATGCTTTATTTCACGTTGCTCCAGTCCACTCAGCTAGCAAAAAAGAGTATTTCAAAAGGGCCAGCCTTGGCGCATTGTCTATCATGCTGAAGTTCCCAGTGAATACATTAAGGGTATACATGTCCGTGGAGTGCTCAGCCACTTGCATGTTAATTTCATGAAGCAAGCTGTTCCATTGCTCAGATCAACTGGTGCCTTCATCATCATAACCGATTGAGTGCCAGATATAGAAACACATATACACATACATTCACACAAACACATAATAGCTAGATAGATTGATGTAAATGTGTGTTCATGTGTGAACTATATTTCACAGCATATATATATATATATATATATATATATATATATATATATATATAT
>NC_068987.1:63005975-63025534 GCF_001194135.2 Octopus bimaculoides | reverse complement strand
CTATAATTTTTTATACATCATGTTATATATATTTTATATGTAATATCAAAATATATAATTATTTATTTGTAATTTAAAATCAATATCAAATGATATGTGTAATTAATATATATATATATATATATTATATATATATATATTTTTTCTGTTTAATTTATAAAGTATGTAAAAATATAAAAGAAGGCTTGATTGTCTTCGGTGCCTACTTACTACCTATGTAACTGCAAATAGATCCCTTTTGATTCTGTAGCTCTGCATCTGAATAGGCTGGAGCAACATGAAATATAGTGGTTACGCAAAAAGACACAACATGCTTGCCATATTCTAAGAATCAAACTCCAGACCTTTTTGATTAGCTCCACATCCTTTACTGCTTAGGCCTCAGGTTACAAGGTGTGAGTGTATAACGTAAATAAATGTTTTTTTTTTATTTTGTGTGTGTATGTGTATATATATATATATATATATATATATGCATATGCACAGGCATAGTAAGAAGTTTGCTTCTCAACCACGTAGTTTCATATTTAGTCCCACTCACTGCTTGGGGCGCACATTGAGCAAATAAAGTGTCTTACTTATTATATAGCCTCAGGGCAACCAAAAACCTTGTGGGTGGATGTGGTAGATGAAAACTGAATATATGCACACGTGTCTGTATCTTTTTGTTTCACTGCCCTCTCTCCGCTTCTTGTCAGCCAGTGTTTGTTTATGCCCCTGAAACATAGCGGTTTGGCAAAAGAGACAGATAGAGTAAGTACCACACTTAGAAAATATATAAATTATTCATGTTGATGTGTTTGATTAAAACATCATCTGCAAGGCAAGTAAGTATCCCACAATGCAATGACTGAAACAAATAGAAAGTGATATAAAACATTAATATATTATTCTTTTGTTCTTTTCTTTTTACACATTTACTTGTTTCAGTCATTTGACTGTAGCCATGCTGGAGCACCACATTGAAGGATTTTAGTCAAATAAATCGACCTGAGGACATATTTTTATGCCTAGTACTTATTCCATCATTCTCTTTTGCCAAACTGCCAAGTTATGGGTATATAAAAAAAACCCAACACCAGTTGTCAAGTGGTGATGGGAGGACAAACACAAATACGTGTACATGCACACACACACACGCATACACACGACGGTCTTCTTTCAGTTTCCACCTACCAAATCCACTCACAAGGCTGTATAGTTGGCCTGGAGACACTTGCCTAACATGCCACACATTGGGACTGAACCCAGAACCATGTGGCTAGGAAGCAAGCATCTTACCACACAGCCATACCTGCTCCTATTATTATATATATTATGTATTATTAATAAAATGGGAATTGAAGTGTCATATCACTATCAGATTACAAGACTTTGTGTTCTTTGTTTCAGTTCAAGTCCTTTTGTGGCTAAAATTGCTTTTCATCCTGTTGGAGTCTGTAAAATAAGTTTGACTAAACAAACCCTTTTTTTTGTTACTATATTTCTTTTGCAAAATACACAAACTTTTTATTTCAATTAATTTTTTTTAATAATGTGGAATTTAGGAAAAAATAACTGCTACTTTTAAATCTGGTGTTTGGAACATAAATGAATATGAAATATTGATGGAAGATTTTGTTAAGACCAATTCAAAATGGGAAGCTTGTGTCACAGAACCAAATGTAGTCTGAGGTAGTTGATGTTAAGAGTAAAATGCATAGGAGACACAATATGAACATAATTAGTTTGTTATTCACTTTTGACCAGATCTTTTTTTTTTCTTTTTTTTTTTTTTGCTTTATAGCTAGGCAAATACCAGCCAAAAGGAATTCTCTCTCTCACACACACACAATTTCATTATTACTATTTTTATGCCTGATTTCTTGGCTTTGGTTAGATGAAATATATTGAGACCAAGTGGCAAATTTCTGTGGATAGATGCCGTTCCTATTGCCACCACCTACTTTTTTTTATGTTAGATATTCTGCTGATCTTCATGCATCGATACCTTAAAACTATCAAATTATATGATGTAATAGTTATAGGCATTGTTTACATTTGTCACCGTTTTTGCTCAAACATTGACAATGTATAGTCACACAGAAAGTTAAACACATACACACACACACACGATTTTGCAGTTTTGCTCACAAGACCTAAGGCAGTGCACACTTCCAAAATGTCGTAGGATTGAATCTAAAACTACATGGTTGGGTAGTGAAATTTGCAGTCATTCATCCATCCATCCATACATAAGCACACCCATCTCATCATTCATTCATTTATATCTTGATTGATAAAATTTATATTCTGAATTTTTTTTTTTTTTTTTTTTTGCTACATTTAGCTATTTTTGATATACAGGTCTCCATATGTATGACATATTTGATACAAAGCGTTCTATATCTGTATGTACATACATTGACATCTGCATTTATTAAATTCACTTTACTTTTCTGTTCTTTGTTACCCATTTTCCCACTTTCATTTCCTTTTCAGATTGACTTTTTCCAAATGCCTGTAAACACACTTCGTCGATACAGACGGCATTATAAGTTACCTACTCGGCCCGGAACTAATAAGGCCCAGTTAGCTGAGGTATATATGTTATTAATATTTCATATTTATGAATGCAACTAGCTGTCTGTTTTATTAATGTCTCTTTTTTCTTTTTCTTTTTTTTTTTTACTTGTTTCAGTCATTTGACTGCGGCCATGCTGGAGCACCGCCTTTAGTCGAGCAAATCGACCCTGGGACTTATTCTTTGTAAGCCTAGTACTTATTCTATCGGTCTCTTTTGCCGAACCGCTAAGTGACGGGGACATAAACACACCAGCATTGGTTGTCAAGCAATGCTAGGGGGACAAACACACACACACACACACATATATATATACATATATACGACGGGCTTCTTTCAGTTTCCGTCTACCAAATCCACTCACAAGGCTTTGATTGGCCCGAGGCTATAGTAGAAGACACTTGCCCAAGGTGCCACGCAGTGGGACCGAACCCGGAACCATTAAATAGTTTATGACTTAAAAGCTACTTAATTTTGTAATAAGTCCTTGTATCTTCAACAACTAATCAGACTCAGATGTGTTTGTAAAGAGAGCTTGATATGAAGATATGTTATTCATATATTCATGTTCCATATTTATGAATGCAACTAGCTGTCTGGTTTATTAATATCTGTTTAAATACATTAAATACTATATGACTCAAAAGCTTCTTAATTTTGTAATAAATCCTGGTATCTTCAGCACCTGATCCAAACTCAAGTGTGGTTTTACAGAAAGTTTGATATGAGCTAACTGATGAAGCGTAAGGAAACACTGAAGCTGTAGTATCTGCTGAGAATCCTAAATTGTGAGCAGTTATGCTCTCCCTATGTCAGGCACATTCCCCCGGACCCCACAGTTTGTCTTTTTGATGGAGCTTTAGTCCTAAATCAGGCCTGGCCAACTTGAATTGCATTCTGGGCCACTTTAATCACAGAAAGTTTTTTGAGGGTCGCTTGTATACTGACAGAATTGAAAGCATTTTGCTTTCTCATGCTATTATTACAATAATGAATGAATGATCATTGATTCAACGTGAAAAATTATCGTTGCATGTGAAGCAAACACCTTAACCACATAGCCATCACCTACACCTGTAGTTTACTCTTTTACTCGTTTCAGTCATTTGACTGTGGCCATGCTGGAGCTCCGCCTTTAGTCGAGCAAATCGACCCCAGGACTTACTCTTTGTCAGCCTAGTACTTATTTTATCGGTCTCTTTTGCTGAACCGCTAAGTTACGGGGACGTAAACACACCAGCATCGGTTATCAAGCAATGACACAAACATATACACACACATACATACATACATATATATATATATACATATATACGACGGGCTGCTTTCAGTTTCCATCTACCAAATCCACTCACAAGGCTTTGGTTGGCCCGAGGCTATAGTAGAAGATACTTGCCCAAGGTGCCACGCAGTGGGACTGAACCTGGAACCATGTGGTTGGTAAGCAAGCTACTTACCACACAGCCACTCCTACACCTATAGTTTCTTGATTATCTTCCAGTGGCAAAGCCTTATTCCTGATAGCCTACAAAGTTTTCCTTATTTTCCTTTTCATGCTCTCTCTTCTCCATACAGCAGATTTCTTTTGTTCTTTGTCTCTGTCTTATAGTATTTCTTCTGGTGTCTTTAAATGCCTTACTTTACTTTTCTCTTATTTATTTCTTTCCAGAGTGTGGCTCGGCACTTTAAAACAATTCCCGTGGCAGAGAAAGAAACTTTGACATTCTTCATTTACATGACAAAGAATTTCAAAAGCAGATTTGACCAGAAACACATCGAAACAGCTCCAAGCTAGGGGACTATAGAACACATCTGTGTCATTCATTATTATTATTATTATCATTATTATTATTATTATTATTATTATTATTATTTACTACTACTACAACTATAAGTGCTACTACAAGTACTATTATTATTATTTTTATTATTTTAATTTTCGTTGTTATTTTTTCTTATGAAGGATGGAAGTTTGAGAATGAGATAAAACCAATCCAAGACCAGTGCTTTTGATGGGTGTTGGTGGTGGTGGTTGCGATGTTGGGGCAGTGGTTGTTATGATGGTGAGAGAAATGATAATATTGATTATAATGATAATAATAATAATAATAATAATAATAATGGGAGGATGGACATGAAGAATCTGTTCTTCTTGCTTTCCTTCTAAGCACACAGCCATGCCACACGCCCTTCCCCACTCCACCCCATCCCTCTTCCTACATTTTTAAAAAAAATATAAAACACAAAAATAAAGCAACAACAAAAGTTTGAATGACTAAAAAACTAAGAAAAGGGAAAACATACATTGTTAAAGAAGACTTATGGAGTTTGGTTAATGGAACAATAACAGCAATTACAATTGTACACACACACAAAGAAAAAACACCTATAAAAAATCGGAAAAAGTAAAAACAGTAAAGAAAATAAATGTCACCATTTGGAAAAGACTATGTATACAAAGACACTTTGTGCCTGCTTTTCAGTTACTGAAGACAATTTATGCATACGTTTGCTGGACATGATATATATATAATGAAACAAATATCAAAAGAAAATCTCTTCCCTCATCTTACCTTTCCCTGACTCCTGGTGACATAGCTCACATACACATAAATACTGATGATGAATGAAAAAAAAATAAACATTAAGTAACAGAGATGGGTGTGAGTGTTCCGTGTGAGAAAATTCATGTAAATGTCACATTCTAACGAAATTTATGATTTCTTTTTCATCTTGAGCTTTTATTATTGATTATTGATTATTATTGGGAGTGATGGATGGCAGAAGTAGTAGAGTGTCAGGCAAAATGCCTTGCGGTATTTTAGTTAGATTTGTTTATGTTCTGAGTTCAAATCCCATCATGGTCAACTTTGCCTTTCATCCTTCCAGGGTCGAAAAATAAAGTACCAGTCGAGGACTGGGGTTGATATGATTGACTGTTCCCTCCCCTTAGAAATTATTATTATTATTATGATGATGATAAATATGCTGGTAGAATCATTACCATGCTGGACAAAATGCTTTGTAGCATTTCTTCTGGCTTAATGTTCTGAGTTCAAATGTTTCTGAGGTTGACTTTGCCTTTCATCCTTTAGAGGTTGATAAAATAAGTACCAGTTGCGCATTGGGGCTGATGTGATTGACTAGCCTCTTCTCCCCAAATTTCAAACCTATTGTAGAAGGAATTATTATTACAATGGATATTATTGCTATTATTGGTGGTTATAGGGGTTAGTTTACATAGGGCAGAGCTAAGTTCTCAGCAAAGCGAGTCTTTGGCTTGGTTTCAATTCATGGTTCTTATTGTGTCTAGTGGATGGTGACAAAATAATTAATAGACATAGGACCACTGTGTGAATGTTTGTTTCTTGATCATAATATTTATGTTTATCCTACATTTCATTTCACTAAAATTCTTCATCAAAGGTATGAATGCTACTACTTCCACATACAATATTACATTGTCCCATGTGACAAATCAGTCATTCTTGCAGTTACTGCCGAAGCTGTTAGACTTATAGCAACTTGGAGCACTAGATACAATAAAGTACCAGTAATATACTGGGGTAGATTTAATATGATTGATTGATACTGGTGTTACCCAGGTTCCTGCAAGCAATGAGATTATGATCAAGAATCATGAATGAATCTTTTTAGTGCTGCATACACTTTATAAACAGATGAAAGTGTTTACGTCAATGACCACAATGTTACTGTGAGAAGTAGCTACCTCGAGTATTAGCTGGCAGAATCATTAGCATACTGGGTGAAATACTTAGCAGCATTTCATCCATTCTGAGTTCAAATTCCGCCTAATTTGACTTCAACTTTCATCCTTTTGAGGTTGATAAAATAAATACCAGTTGAACTCT
The DNA here is from genome assembly GCF_001194135.2 of Octopus bimaculoides. Classification (NCBI taxonomy): domain Eukaryota; kingdom Metazoa; phylum Mollusca; class Cephalopoda; order Octopoda; family Octopodidae; genus Octopus; species Octopus bimaculoides. The sequence continues at coordinate 63,019,099 of NC_068987.1, read as the reverse complement.
GGGGGTTGATGTAACCAACTCACCTCCGTCCCCCAGACTTGCTGGCCTTGTGCCAAAAGTTGAAACTATTATTTAGCTTTGAGAAACATAATGATGGAAGAAGGCCATACACATCCTCTAATTTGTGAGATAAACAGCACTTGTCTGTTATTTTGCCTGAGTCAAGTCAGGTAGAAGCTGTGGTGCTTTTCTTTCATTTACTTCATTAAGGCCTTTATAAAATACCTACAAAGTTTACCTTCATTTCGTCTCTAAAATTCTAACTCTTTGCACCATCTAGTCAGTTGAAACCTATATGATTGCTAGATGTATTGCTGTGGAAAGCTCCCATTACATATTTTACAGTAGCCTAGGGCAACAGTTTTCAAGAAATGGACTGCATGTGGCATAGCTTGTCATCAGACAGGCCTCACTACTTAAAAATTCAAGGTAATTTTTTTTGTTAAGTATGCCATGTGGAAAATCCTGTGGGCTGCTTGATACCCATGACTATTTTGCAGTATCTCATTACATATACCTCAATTCTTGATTTGGATTGGGAATTGCTTTTACTTTTCCATTTAGGGTTGTTTCTGGTATTGTTTAGCCCCAGGTCAGTCATGTTTGAACAGATCAGTGATCAAAGATGTTCCAACTGATCATTCTAGGTTTTTTTCTTTTATGGAAAGATTCTGTTCAACTTCGGCTCAAACAAAATGATGGCTGTGCCATATCTCTCTAATTAATGTGTGTGGCTTCCTTTCATATCGAGGACTAAATTATTGAATATGTCATTCCCTTTGTTTTTTTTAAAGACAGTCTGTTATAATTTGCAAGAAATTTTAGCTGATATTTTTAGCAGATCAAGCAACCCTGTAGAAGCTCCCAGTTGATAACTAGTGGTAGATCACTTGTTCAATTCTAAAAGGCAAAACGATAATCTTCCAGAGAATAGTTTATTATAGATTTGATTCTCACTTAAAAGCCATTTCAATTGATTTACAGCACTAATGAAGTTGGGAAAATTATGACCATTGCTGCATCCAGTTATCTAAGTTTTTCTAGAATTATAAGGCTTTCTGGCCAGTCAGGTAAAAAAAGAAAAGTATTCCAGGGTCAGTTTTTTTAAGTGCACCAAGTTTCTTATAAAACTGACTTTAATGAAATATATGTTTACTAGGTGAGAGGGAGGTGGGCAACCAACTGTATTAAAAACAAAACTTGAGAAAGTGGGGGGGGGGAGCTTGTTCACTGAGACAGGTACCACCAGGTAAGTTATCTAACTCTACTGAAACCAACAGTGTTGTGCAGTTCTGTCCTCTCTTTAGGTTATGAATTTTGATGGGATGAATTATTTCTGAGGATTGTGGATTGGCTGAATTGTTTGTGCATCAGAAAAAATACTTTGTAGTATTTGGTCCAGCTCTTTATGCAAGGAGTTCAAATATCACTGAAATCAACTTTACATTTTCATCCTTCCAGGTTTGGTAAAACAAGCTACCAGTCTATCTCTGGGACTGATGGTATCAACAACCCTTATCTTCAAAATTGTTGGTCCTTGTTTCTAAATTAGAAACAATTATTATTAAGCTGGTAAGCTTGTAGAAATTTTAGCATACTGGACAAAAATGCTTAGCAGAATTTCAATCCATCTGTACATTCCGAGTTAAAAATTCAGTCAAAGTTAACTTTGCCTTTCATTCCTTTGGGTTAATGAAATAAGTACCAGTCAGATCCTGGGGTTGATATAATTGACCATCCTGCTTGTCCAAAATTTCAGACCATGAGCCTATAATAGAAAGGATTTTTCTTTTTGTTATTTTTTTCAGGGTTGATATAATAAGTACCAGTTGAACATCAGAATCTATATAATTGACTTGCCCCTCTTGCCGGTTTTGTGCCAAAATTAGTATTATTATTAATATTGTAAGTACTAAGGTTGATGGTATCAACTCTACCCTTTACTTAAGGATTACTGGCCTTATAAATTATTGATAATAATAACAATAATAATAATAATACTGTTGTTATAAGTACGGAGAATGGTGATGAGTTGGTTCATTCAGGAGGGTGTTAGATTAAATACTGAACTATATTATATACACTGGTTCTCTGCAGTTTCTGACTGTAACTTGGAAGTATCTATAACTCGATTCAGAACAAATATCTCAAGGAATTTCATTCATAAAGTATTGGTTTTTAAGTTTCACCAATGTTTATATCTTTTGCCAATAATAGGATTACTTTAGTTGCTTATTTCAGCATACAATTATATATTGTAATCACTTAGTTGAAAGATAAGAGGCTATTGATTATTTAATCGTTAATTATTTCTGTCTATTTTAATAACTCAGTATTCAGACTTTTTACTGCTTTAAATGCTGTAAATGTAATTGTAGTATACTATTTAAAATTTTTAATTTACATCATTTAGAAGTAAAAAAAATTCTCATTTCATTCACACACAGAACAGAAGACTGGTAAAATTTGGTATTATTTATTCCTTATTACATATATTTCATTACTTTCTAGGAGTTACTGAGGTATACATGCAGAAAAACATGTAAGACATCTATTAGTAATAGGAAATGTCTCACTTGTCTTTCTGCATGTGTACCTCTGTAACTCCTATTAGGTAACAAAACATATGTAATGGGGAAATAGATAATATCAAAGTTTTTCAGTGTTCTTCATTTTGGTATGTAATTTCTCTGCAAAGGGTAATTTCCAGTATTTTCAACTCTCATATAAAATATAACATTTGCAAATATAATTTGAAATACTAAAATATTCAGATTTGCTTCATGAGGACACAGCTTGGATCATAACCCTATCTATATACTATATGTGTGTGTGTATACATTGGACCTTTATACACACACACACACACACACATGAGGGTGTATAGCTTAGTGGTTAGGGTGTTGCACTCATGATCTAGCAATTGTGATTTCAATTCCTAGACTGGGTGGTGTGTTGTGCTCTTGAACAAAACACTTCATCTCGTGTCACTCTGCAATCAGTTCAACACCTGATGTGTGGTACACTGTGCACCTGTTCAGGCAGCATCAATTTGATGGAGAGAGTGGGCTAATGTTTGATACAAACACTTGATCACTATGAACAAATCATTTGTGCAGGTCGTTCAGCAAAAGCTAAATGCTCATACGTCATCTATGGGAGAATCCTTCATATATATGAAGGCATAAGCATGGTTGTGTGGTAAGAAGTTTGCTTCCCAACCACATGGTTCTGGGTTGAGTTACGCTGTGTTGCACCTTGAGCAATTGTCTTTTACTGCATCTCTGGGCTGACCAAATCCTTATAAGTGGATTTGGTTGGCAGAAACTGAAAGAAGTTTATCGTATGTGTGTTACTGTCTCCTTGCCTTGACATTGCATGATAGTTGTAAAGGAGTGTCAGTGCCATGCAAGTGGTGTCTTGTTTCCAATTTTCTATGACAGATTGTATGGTCATGGGGAAATATTACCTAACTTGAAAACTGGTGAGGATTGGTGACACGAATGGCATCTGGCCATAGAAAATCTATCTCAACAAATTCTAACCCATGCAGGCATGTAAAAGTGGACGTTAAAACAATAATGATAATATATGTATATCCAAATGATGGTTTAAGTGGCCGAAATTTCAAAGTCATTGTCAACAATATTCTTGTTAGTGACTAAGTAATCAAGTAATTAATATCTTATTATCAGTATACTTTTCTCCTTAAACATTGTGATCACACTGTTATTTCATCTCAGGCTTTGAGTTCAGTTCCTGCTTAGCTTTGCCTATTATGTCACTAGGGGTTGCTGAAATAATGACTATGGTTAAAATAACCAACTGTATATCTCTCTGCAAAGATTAACCTTGGACATTATTGTTTTTTTATGCCTGCTTTTCTGTGCTGGCATTGGTTGAACAGAATTTTTGCTGACTTATATGGCTGGATACCCTTCTAGATGCCAATCTAAAAATCTGTATAAACACAGATTACACTGTGTAACACAATTTTTGTCCTTGGGTAGCAGCTGTTATTCCTTATGTGTGTACTCCTAGAAAGTATGGAAAATGGCTGTTTCCTTCAAACCTTACTTTTGCTATATTTATTCAAACCCCAAAGAATCCCTCTCAACACATGGTTATGATACTCCCCCACTCCTCCTACTCATAATCAGAGATGCACATATTGTCAGCCACTAAGGGACATGCTCAAGTGGTTAAGGTGAAGCAACTGACAAGCAAATCTCTGCTACTATAACGATATATCTGCTTCAGCAACTTAGCATTGAGTCTGTTTGAAATGTAATGGAAAATAGATCAGTTTCAAATTATTTATGTCCAGGTCACAAAAGCGAAGTTTGAAGGGAATGGTTGTCATTTCCTTTGATTTCTAGATAGAAGCAAAACGGAAATAACACTTACTGACCATAGTAAAAAAATAGATTTTAATTTTGTCATACAATGTTGTTATTATTATTATTATTATTATTAGGGTTGTGAATTGATAGAATTGCTGCTAGAGCATTGGACAGAACACCTTTTGATATTCCAGCTCTTTATGTTGAGAGTTCAAATCCTGTTGAGGTCAAATTTGTATTTCATTTTTATAAGCTTGATAATATAAAGCACATGTCAAGCACTGGGGGTTGATGTAATCAGCTAAAACCCTTCAAAATTATTGACCCCGTGCCTGAATTAGAAACAGTTATTATTAATAAGGTGAAGGTGATGAGATGACTGAATTCTTAAGGCATCAAAGAATAAATGCCTTGCAGTATTTGTCCCAGCTCTTTCTGTTCTGAGTTCAAAGCTTGCCAGGGTCAACTTTGCCTTTCATTCTTTCAATGTAGTCAATGATACTGACTATACCCCCCCCCCCAACTCAAAATTATGGGCATTGTGCCTAAATCTGAGACCATTATTAATAGGGTATTGGAGGTAGCAACTTGGCATTTTGTCTGTCCTTATGCTCTGATTTCAAATTCTGCTGGGGTCAACTTTGCCTTTCTTTCTTTTGGGGTTAATGAAATAAGTACCAGTTCAGTACTGGAGTTGATTTAATTGACTTAGCCCCACTAATAAATTTATGGGTAACAAAATTTGAAACTTATTAATAGGCCATTGAAATGGCAGAATTATGAGAATGCTGATCAAAGTGCCTTGTGATATTTAATTACAGCTCTTTACATTCTGAGCTCATATCCTGCTGAAGTCAACTTTGCAAAGAGTAAGCACCCACTTCTGTTTATTGGTTGACCAAGTCATTTATACACATTCACTTGTGTTGGTGGGTAGGGTCCTTCACTGCTATCACTTGGATTTATACCATAGTGATATGCTTGTTTCAATTATGCTTTCTGAAAGTAAATGGCAAACTTCCCTTGCAATGAAGTTTGGAACATCACAGCTGAATTGCCTTGATTTGGTAGCAGTTGGCTTACATCATGGAGACAAGTCTGGAAAATAGTAGATCAATTTTTGATACCAATACAGAAATTATCAGCACCATCCACAGTTAATTCAGACTGTTTCACTCTCAGATGTTTGCACAGCAATTCTTGACCAATTATCAGATCAGAACACATGTATCTCAAAACACCAAACTGTATAGCAATGTACATATGGTTATTAAGGTCAAAGGTTAGGTTCACAACAAAACTAGCTTTTTTGGAGCTTATAATTAATGTTTTCTGAGCCATAGAGATGTCTCTACTGAATGGGAGAACCTCTAAATTTAGCTTCCACACTACTTCCTTGTTATCAGTGCTTTAGAAAAAGGTTAAGTACTCTCTTGAGTACTTAACCTTTTTCTATACACAATCACATGTTTCATCTTGCATTGATTCCTCTCATACGTAAGTGTGGTCAGTGTGTTTGAATTGACTGAAATTTAGGAGGCTTTAGATTCACACGCACAAGCATTACGTCCTTTGAAATAGTCATTGCTAGTAAGTCTTGCATGCTAGACAGATATCTTGTAAATTGTAAGAGAAACCACACATGCACATACAAAAAAAAAAAAAAAACATTTTTGTCTTATCTTGTGAATGGCAGCCATAGTTGGCTTCCCAAGATACACTATTGCAGCTATCTAGGCACTGGGATTGCATACACAGTATTGTACTAAGCTACATCTACAGCAAAGGCTTGGTTACAGGCAAATCTGTAAGTCAAGTCCAATGTTTCATATCCTCTGTGGTGTGCATGGTTAATGAAGCTGTGTTGGTAATGAACATGTCATGCAGTGCCTTGTTACCCTCACTACAATCCTGGAAATTGCAGTTCTTTTTTAGCTTCTCTAATTCCATGAAAATTTATCCAGGGATATTACAGGCTTTTGTCACCTGATATTCAGTAAGTATTCAGCAAAATTTTGCATTGAGAATGTTCACATAGATTGTTTAGTTCAGAGATAGCCAAGTCAAAGTTCTTACATCCTTTGATGTACTCAAAGATGCTAGAGCATACAGTGTCTAACAGAGTTACACATTTGTTTGATATTTTGTCTTGATAGTATTCAATGTAATTCACGAAGATAGTTTGAAAATGTTGATATTAAAGTTAGTTACATTCTTGAGTCATGCTGACTCATAAGGTTTCTCAAGTCATGCAGACTTCCTGGTTTCATGGCACATAAATTCTCCAGCTGGATGGGATGCTGGTCTGTTGCTGGATTACTCATTTGTCAGCCAAGTGGAGTGGAGCAATGTGAAATGAAGTGTTTTGCTCAAGAACACAATGTGTCACCTGGTCTAGGAATCGAAACCACAATCTTATGCTCATGTGTCCAACTCCCTAACCACTAAGCCACGTGCCTCCAATGTTGATATTCAGGAGTGATAGTGTGATAAGAAGTCTGCTTCCTAACCACATGGTTCCATTGCATGGTACCTTGGGCAAGTGTCTTCTGCTATTGCCTCAAGCTGACGAAAGCCTAAATGGATTTGGTAGATGGAAACTGAAGGAAGCCTACTGTGTGTGCATCTTTCTGTCTGTGTTTGACCCCATCTCCTACTTGACAACTGGTGTTGGTGTGTTTACATCTCCATAACAGCAGTTCTGCAAAAGAAACCAATAAAATAAGTTCAGGCTTTAAAAAATAAAATAAGTACTGGGGTCAATTAATTTGACTAAAATTCCTCAAAGCAGTGCCCCAGCATGGCCACAATTTAATAACTGAAACAAGTAAAAGATAAAAGACTCTGGCAGCTGTCAGTATGCTAGGATCAATATCTAAACTCTTAAGTCTCCAGGTGCAACAAAGGAGCACTGCTTTATACCTTGGTTGCCCAGACCAGTTTTGTTTGTGACTATGGTAACCCATACACGCGCACACTCGTTAACGGTGACATTACATGTTGTCACTTGTGAACACTAGAATGATGACTTACAGGTTTTCAATAAGGTTAATCCACTGCATTTCTGGTGGTGAGAAGCAAGTGTTAATGTTAAACAAATATCTCAAGTACTTCATTTATAAAGCAATGATTTTTTTCAGTTTTCTCACTTATTTTTATATCCTATGCTAATATATATACTGTCAAAAGCTTCATACACCTTTGATATATAATACACTATTTTGCCATATGTCTCCTCTGTAGCAAAACACCTGTTCCTATCCCTCAATACTACACCCACTCAGTTGAGAAGTCATGTCTTGAAGTTACTTGGTGTTCACACCAGTGCCATTGCCATGCTAAAAAGAACTCAGTATACTATAAAGTGGTTGGCATTTGGGAGGGCATCCAGCTATAAATATACTATACCAAGACATTGGAGTTTGGTGTTGTTCTCTGGCTCACTGTCAAACTCTGCCAGCATCGAAAACAGTGATGATGTGTGTTATATATACTATGAAGATGTACTTGCATAGCAGGTGACTTGATCTGAGATTGTGTGCTGAAACAAAAAACAATTGCAGCGTGGAAGATGTTTATAAGCCATTTAAGAACACACAAAATATCATTAGTTTCACTTCAACATTTAAATTTAATGTGTCAAAATATTTTCATCACTTTGAAACTGCGACCTGTTCACTGACAAAATTTTGTGCTGCATCTGAGAAAGTATCATTTAGTTCATGATATATATGTGTTTATGCATGTATGTATCTGTTCATGGTTAGATGGTGGTGAAAGAAACATATATATATATATATATATATATATATATATATATATACAACTTGAACAGATACGTTTACATGTACGTACACATGCAGATACGTCTACACACTTAAATACATACATAAACATATATATCATGAACTAACTGTTACTTTCTCAGATGCAGCACACTTTTGCAGGGACTCTCTGAATCTGTTTGTCTATCCTCTTTTCTATCTATTCTCACACATATATATATATATGTATATCTATCTATATATATATATGTGTGTGTTTAAATGCACTCGATGTATTTCAACAAGGTTCCATCTAAAAATTCCCCTTCCAAGGTATTGGTCAGCCTGAGTTTAAGAATGAAAAACACCCAGTGTACTGTGCTGTAGATTTGAATGTGGAATTGGCGTTAGGAAGGGCATCCAGCTGTAGAAACTCTGCCAAATCAGATTGGAGCCTGGTGTAGCCATCTGGTTTCACCAGTCCTCAGTCAAATCGTCCAACCCATGCTAGCATGGAAAGTGGACATTAAACAATGATGATGAATGATATGACTGTGAAGCAAGTTCTTTAGTTACAATACCATGTCTGACCCTGAGGGAAAACATATATCTTCAGCTCCAGATTAAGATTTGCATAAAGATCATTTCATATTAGTAGAGCAGTCATCATCATGACTTTGACATCAATTCTAAGCAAAGCAGTTTCATTCTGTAATGCTAATTCTCTTGGGAAAATCACGAATATCATAGATTTTTAGTTGACTCATTCTAAAAAATATTGCTTTTTGACCACAAGAAATCCAGGTCAGCTTTGCTTTTCATCCTTTCAGGTCAACAAAATAAAGTACTTGTCATATGCTGGAGTTGATAACCAAGTCCCTCAATCTGGCTGAATCATTAGAATTTCGTTAAAACACTTTGCAGTATTTGTGCCAGCTGTTTATGTTCTGAATTCAAGGTCAGCTTTGCCATTCATCCTTTTAGGAGTCAATGAAATAAAGTATTAGTCAAGAACTGAGGTTGACAGTATCGTCTAACCCTCTCCTACCAGAAAAAAAAGAAAAAGACTAACCTTGTGCCTGAATAGAAAGCAATTATTCCACGTAGTGAATAGGCAGACAAGGGTAAAGACCCTTTTTTGGTCATTAATGACTATGGGATTGCACCTAGAAAGTTTCCCTCCAAGGCACATATCTGGGCAAGGTTGGAAGACCAGCATTTGCCCATGCATACCAGCTTCTCCTCTCCATGTCACCAATATCCAAAGGAAGGCAAAGGTCAATACAGCTTGGCACCAGTGACATCACAACTCGTTTCTAAAGATGAGTGAACTGAAGCAACGTGAAATAGAGTATCTTGCATAAGAACACAACACACAGCCTGGTCTGGGAATCGAACTCACTGCCTCTAGATTTAAACTCGTGAACATCTAGCCATTTAACATCTCCATATAAACCTTGTCATCATTTCTACCATGTTCCATGCTTAAATGTTACATTAAATACTTGCTCAATCCTGCCTCAGAAGACAGCAGTTCTCTGGGATTCTCTCCATGTTCTTATCTTCCTCAAATTTGCTACCGTACAGAAGTTCAAACAGAATATTAACTCTTGATTGCTCTATTCTAAGAGAGCTTGCAAAAGTCATGGGATGGACATTACCCCATCCCTGGAATAAGTCATGACTGGTGCTTTTCTGTTAATAAAGTGTTACCTTATAGGGATTTTTAATGGCATAGTTAACCCTTCAGCTTTCACATTACTGTCAAATGTAATGCTTATTTCTTCACATCATTTTGAATTGAATCTTGCATTACATTGTAGCTGTGAGATTTCAATGATGTAATTGTTTGGTTTTAGAACAACATTGCCAGGTAGGTGTGAGAGGTTGGATTAGACCAGTTTAAATGCTTAAAGCAACTGACATTGTATGGTAGGTGTGAGAGGTCAGATGTAACAAGTTTGAACACAAAGCAAGTAGAACATTTGGATCAGATATGACTGGTTTAAATCCTAAAGGATTAAAATAGAAAAGATAGCATTTATCTCTTTTTGCAGGGTTTCTGAGACTCTGAGAAGTAAGAGGGGAGGTTATCCTCTGAGTAGAGACCTTACTTGAATGCTTCCAATGGAGTAGACTGTACGGAAAGTCCTGATAGACTTCCATACAATTTCAATTCAGAGACTAACGGGTACTTCTTCAAGATATGCTTTGGAATTGAATGTGAAACCTTTGCAAACTGAACTTCTTTACAACTTATATTCATTTGCCATAAACAATGGTTTGTTTTACGTGTCACTAAGAGAGCCCATATGTGGTCACTGAACTTGTTAGAAATAACAACCAATTCTCCCTCAAATCATATCCTACAGTCTTGAAAAAGACAGGATATTCACTGCTTGAATGCTTGTGATCATAGAACTGCTCAATGAGAATTGACCTGGGGCTAAATAGCAACTGAGGATCTGATTCATCTATGTCACTCTCTTTTAGAAAATAAATATTTTCAATATAAATACAATACATTTAGATGGTGGGGCACTTGATTGATATAATCTAATTCCACCACACCTTATATTTCTGATTTTCAAATATTAACACTTTGGGTTGATGTTTGTTTTCCATCCACTCTTTGCTTAATTATTCTGTCCTAGAGCTATAGCCTCTTGAATTCAATTCCTTCTTATATTTTCCTCCACCTTTATTGATATACAGAATTTCATGTTAATGCAACTTCTGGTTCTGTCAACTTTCAATTTGTTTATCTGCCTCTCTATTTCTTTCATGCTCTCTCTCTTTCTCATCTGATTTTGTAAATTTGACTAATCATGTTGTCTGGCCCAGTAATATAATCAGTCACAGTAATAACACACTTGAATGTCAATAATAAACTAGCACGTTGTCATTGTTGCTATAATGCACCCTTCCACTCACACGATGTCAATGCCTCTTTGCACCCTCCCTCTCAACAAGATTGATTATAATGCCTACTCACTTCCTCTTGGCAAATCTGCATTATTGCTTCACCTATTTTTATCTAGTCCTGACTGACTACAATTACCACCATGCCCATACTCCCTCTTGTCGTGGTTGGAAGAAATCCAATTGATTATCATTGCTCTTATTGAGTATTGCCATTTCTAAAATTGCAAATCATATCATTATTGTGGTCAGTATAATAATGCTTTTTTTTTTTTTATCATAGCAATGTATCAAATCCATTTTTGCTTCAAGAAAAGAAAACTCTTGCACTTTTTAATGCAGTTCATTTGTCTGTTGAAGTAGGAATAAAGAAATGAAATGATGACAAGCTATTTGGGGTGGAATAGAAAAGAAACTTAGTCACACCCGAAAGAAAACAAATAAGAAAACAGACACTTTTAGTATAATATTCATATTTAGATGTACTCATAACTTCACCATTTAGACATCTCAGTGTGTGTCACCAAACACCTGTTTACCCAAACACATATGCTCATATATTTATGTATACATATATATGAATACATGCATACACTGATGTATATATACACATCAGTATTTCACTATTGGCCACAGTACTCTCTTTCTTTCACTCACACACACTCACATGCATACTATCATAACATTTTTTTTCACTTATCCATTGTTGCATAACTATTTTAGCAAAGTATTTTGACATTTGTTGAGGTCCTTTGCTACTCTTCAAAGCTTGTTTGTGCTTTGTCATTCATACATACTTATATTACACAACAAGCAGAGCATACTTGCTTCATTTCTTTCTACCATTCAGACATTCTGTGTATTCAATGCTCTTGTTTCACTACCATGTAACATAACATTGACCCACAATCTAAAGAGACAACCCCTCTGTTATTAGCAAAGGTAACAGAACCTTGAACTTTTTCCATCCTTTCCTTACCCTGGCTACTATACTTTCAGAACACCCATCTCCACTTCTAATTAGGTGACTGAAAACTATTAGCTACTTCTATGGAGCCTTCTGTGCATTTGTTTCATGAGTGCTCTTATTGCTAACTACACTTGTACATCTACTATGTTTGAAATCTACCATTGCCTTCAGCCTGCCTGTGATTCCATTGCATCTCTTGTGCATCCATAATTTATATTCATTAAACAAAGTTCCCTATGTTTTCTGTAAATAGAGCATGATCACCTAATGGTTGGAGAGTATTGTCTGTCCCACTTAAACTAGTCTTTGTGTGTTTTACTTCAGGCATTGTTCATGTTTAGTGAACTCTCTTGGAATGTTAAATAACACTCTGTATTACTTCCAGAAAGATGGGCTAGGTTTTTCTCATCTCATTTCATTGTCCATGTTGCATTATTTATTCTTGTGATGCTGCCTTCTCATTCTCCTTGTATATAAAATTTACTGATCCAAGGATTGAACACATGCTCTCTGGCTAAACTTAGTCATTGAGTATATTCCCTATCTTATTGGCCTTCAAATTAATTAGATGAGAAAAATTAGGAGCTCAAAACCTAGCCCTTTTGTAGGCTTAATGCTTTTCTCTTTCTTCATTAAAGGCTCTCATATAGTGTTTATTTCTATGTTACACTTGCAAAGAAGGCTATTAATGCTTAATAACTACTTGATGCAACTTTTTTTCTTTTTTGGTTTCAGTCATTGGACTATGGTCATGTTGGGGTAACATTTCAAGGGTTATAGTTTACATGGATAGCAGTACATTTGCTACTCTCCAGTGTCTTAAGATACAAAATACAACATGGAGGTTGGCATAAGGGGAAAAACAATGCAAATGTTGCAGGAGATTTTTGTTCAAATGTTCTGATATAAATACCTTTATTGTCTTCATCACAGGGTGGACAGATTTTCTGAGACAGTGTTTAGTTGTTGGGTGCCCCTCTTATCATAAACCCTTTTATTCACCTCTTACAACATGCAGTGACACATTGTTCTTCTAACATTGAAACACACATAGTGTATATATCTATCTATCTGCGTATATATATATATATATATATATATATATATATATATATATATATATAT
>NC_068987.1:63003755-63005965 GCF_001194135.2 Octopus bimaculoides | reverse complement strand
GAAACAAGTAGAAGAGTAAGTATATATATATATATATATATAAAATACAAATTATAATGAACGTAAACAAACAAAGTTTGCTTTAGAAGCGCTGAAATGTCTTAGAAACTTAAAGAAGTGATTTTAAATTCTCAAATGCTGGATAATGCTAATAATATAGCCAGGGTAGCTTATCCTGTTCCGGCTATATTATTAGCATTATCCTGTGTTTATATATACATACATATAATATTGTAGGCATTATAATTATATTGGAAATATTATTTTAATTATATATGTAAAGTAAGCATTATAGTTATATTGGAAATGAAATTAACAAAAACTGAAAAAAAAAAAAGAAAACTAACAATACATGAGGAACAAGTGTTAACAATTATTGTATTAATTTAAGGCTTAAAAAACGAAAAGAAGGAACATTAATGTTTTGGACATTAGTCCTACATCAAAAGAAAAGATTGAGAGTCAGAAAAAGAAAAAGTGGTTGAGAAATAAATGAGGAAAATTAAAACAGATGAAGGGTTGAGAGCCAGATGTTAAAGCAATTCTGTGGCAGGGAAATTAATGCTGGATGTATGTGTTTGCAAGTGTTGGAATTTATCTGTGTTTTGAGATGGGCCTAAGGAGGTAAGTAGCATGTGATTTTTGGCAGGGTATGCAAGTGCAGAAGTGTAGTGGTATGGGTTAGTATATGAAGTGTTGGTGTTCTTGAGAAAAGCATAGAAGAGAGAAGTAGGGTCAAGTTTGAAGTAAAAAGAAGCTTGACGGTGTAATAGAAGAGTATGAGTGCGAGATGCAGTTGTATGGAAGGAAGGCATAAACAAAGGAATGAAAGCGGAAGGTAGATAAGTCAGGGAAAGAAGTGAAGTGAGAGACGGGAAATAAAAATTGGAGAAAGAATAATTACAATACAACAATGATACAAAAATAATTTGTTTTTTTGGTTCTGTGGGGAAAGACACTTAGCGAGGCACATGGAAGGTTGTAAAGCTTATAAATGGAAGGGGGGAAAAGAAGAAAATGAGCAAGAGAAGCGAAAAAGAGGGAAAAGTTGTGAGTTCATGAAGAGAAAGAAGTGAGAGAAAAATAGAAAAGTTGAAGAAAAATGAATTACAACACAACACTGGCATAAAAAATATTTTTAAAGTTCTGTGAGAGAAGAAATTTAAAAGCCACATATTCAAACACTGATGAAAATGTGAGGAAGAAGGAATGTTTATAGGGTGGTGAAGAAATGACAGTCGTAGATTGTGTGTGTGAGAGAAAAAGAACAAAACATGGAAGATGATGATTCACTTCACTCTTTAAAGATTGGTTCATATTGCTTAGCCTGAAGTTAACCTAGATGAGGAGATCCAAAGTGTCCCACTTACTTTGTCCATAATGCATTGTTCTTAGGTGTTCATCATTTTTTAAAGACAATAGTGCATGATTTGGGAGGGATATGGCTGCTATAGGTAGGTTTGAGTGACTGTAAAGAGATTCAGCTGTTAGCTCAAATGGTGACTGTTGAATGAAAGAGAGAAAGGAGATGTTGAAGATATATTTGGCAATATTCATTGCAGGTTAGCAGTCTTTGAAAAGATATGGATATCTGGCACAAGAAACCTTGAAAATACAAATCACTAATGCAGAAGAGTAGTGTATTGTCAGATGTAAAAATTCCATACATGCTTACAATGGATGTTATCTAATGAGGAACCACTTGGTGAAGGTTATTGCAGATCAGTGTGTGTGTGTGCATGTATGTATGTACATATGTACATGTATGTATGTACATATGTATGTATATTATCAGCATGTGTGTGTGTATCATGTAATGCTCATCAGAAAAAAATACCAGCTGCTTATCGAAATCCATTTCCAGTAACTGGTGCCATAGCTACCTGAGGAAACTATAAAGTGAAGAGATCTGAGGCACTTCCACTTATCTTACAAATTAATCAGATAACCCAGTTAGGCTAGGTTTAGAATGAGAATTTATTTCCAGAAAATTTAAAACTTAGCAATTCTTAATCAAATGCGGGCTGTGACAAAAGCAATATAAATGTGGGCGTAACTTATTTTTTTTAAAGGTGTGGCTGTGTGGTAAGAAGCTTGCTTCCCAACCACATGGTTCTGGCTTCAGTCCCACTGCATGGCACCTTGGGGAAGTGTCTTCTACTATAGCCTCAGGCAGACCAAAGCCTTGTGAGTGGATTTGGTAGACAGAA
>NC_068987.1:63000804-63003745 GCF_001194135.2 Octopus bimaculoides | reverse complement strand
ATATATATATATATAATGTGTGTGTGTGTATATTTGTGTTTCTGTCTGTGTTTGTCCCCCCACCGTCGCTTGACAACCAATGTTGGAGTACTTACGTCCCCATAACTTAGCATTTCGGCAAAAGCACGGTTGCAGTCAAATGACTGAAACAAGTAAAAGAATAAAAGGATAGTTCAAATTGTACATGTTAATAGAGTAATTATTTCTCTATTGTAACTTTTCTTCCTTTACTTCATCAATGCAGGTGAAAAAATGTCTTTCAAGTGGAATCAATTTGCCCTTATTGAGTTCTTGATGAAGGAGGAGTGTAGGGTTTCCTATGGTGGTGACGTCATTGACAAATGCAATGAGCGCAGATGAATGAAAAAATTTATAGCAAGGGAAACCACCTATGAAAATAAACTATGCATTGAGGAAACTATATCAACTGTAACCACTGATACGAATATCCAGTGAGTGGACAGAATTATTTGCATGGACAGGTGAGTCAAAACCCAATGAGATTGCTGCATAACTGGACTGTGGTCACAGTGCACTACAGAAGATGGTGGAAAACCACTGGAAATTGTATGTGGAGTGGATACCTCGGCAGATGATATTCAATTTGAAGAGAGAAAGGTGTATGTCTGCTCTGATCATTGCAATCATTTGAGGCCAATGCAGATGACAGGTTTTTTCTTATTTGGTAACTGGGTATAAAAAAAGTGGGCGTATCTTTATGAACCAGAAATGAAGTGCCAGTTCATGGAATGGTATCACACCTCTTCTCAAAGCCTAAGAAATTCTGCTCAGAAAGTTATGGTGAGTATTTTGGAGAATGACAAGGGTGTCATTTTTCATGATTTTCTATAACGTGGCATTGGTTCTACCGTGAACAATGAGCAGTACATAAAAAGCTTAGAGAAGAGATTAGGAAGAAGAGACCAAGCAAGAATTTTAAAACCATTCATATTCATTATGACATCTGTGGCAATAAATTAGGCAATCGGCAAACTGGGATAATCAGTGGTCCTCCATCCATCATACAGTCCGGATCTGGTGTCCACTCCTACCAACTTCATTTGTCCCTACGTACCTTTCATCATTGTGGTTGTTTGGAATTCTCCATTGGACATTCCAAGTACAATTGGTTGCTTAACCACAATCGCTCATTAGGGAACAATTTATTGCATTTAGATTTTTTTGCTGAACTGCTAAGTTGCATAAACAAACCAACACCAGTTTCAAGTGGTGTGGGGACAAAAGAACAGAAACAAAGATACATGTACACACACACACACGTAATGTAAATATATACATAAAGACATATACACCCCCTACAAAGAGATATCTAGATGGGTGTGTGTATTTACCTATCTATGACAGTAGTGATGTAGTAATGTGGTTAATGTGTGTGTGTGTGTGTGTGTATGCATGCTTGTCTGTGTCTGTTTACATTAAAGAGAGAAGATAATAAGAATCTGACTATTTGTGTATGTCTGACCTAGAAAATATCCAATTGCAAGATGGTCAGAGACAGAATAAATACACCGCCTTTTCCTCTCCGTATCATATAACCACAAACCTCCACTAAGAACCAATGTACCAGCTTCTACTAGAATATATATATAAACTTAATTTTGTTTACATGTTATAGCTGCTGTGACTAGAGTCCCAGTGAATAGCAAAACGGCAGTAAGATGTCAGTCTATTATGTATACATTTATATTTATATATATATACATACACACACACATGCATACATATAATGTATATATACATACATGAATATATATAATGTATACATATATATAATATATATATACATGCATATATGTGTGTGTGTGTATATATATATATATATATATATATATATACATACATACAAATACACACATATATATATATCTGTATATAGACTTGGTTAGTGCAGTTGTGACATCAAATGCACATGGCCTCATTTGAGTGCAACAAGGAAACTTCTATCTGATAGTATTCAAATTATAAATATCTTAACAGAGAATGGAATGTATAAATACTCTGTCTCTAGAAACTATGCAAGATAATAAGTTAATCAGAGAGCAATTATCCTTGGATGCCTGTAGCTGAGTCCTCTCTTTTGCAAATATTCAGGCCAGCTCTCAATTATTTTCAGAACCTCCGAGGTTGGTGAGAATATAACTTTCTCCCACCAGTCTTGGAGTACTCCCGTGCCACAATGTCATGGGCGGTCCTTCTTCCTTTAATTATATCATTAAATTTTTAGCCCCTCCTTATCGGTCCCCTTGGAAATAGGCATTGAAGTTGTTAAAAATTATTCTTCATAATTAACAGCCACATCTGTTTAATTTTATTGAGTTAGTCTGGGCTGTCCTTACGGCCTTCGCAGCTCTTATAAGTCCAATGAGTTTGATGGAGTTAAAGTTGTTCCTGAACAGCTGCAGGTTGAAAACATGAATAGAGGGAGAATCTCGATGTCATAGAGAAGATGGACTGGGGATAGTGGTTGATGCAGGTCTAGAGAGAAAATACAAAATGTTTGAAGAGTGAAGGAGAAAGGAATGATTTATAGGAAAGTGGGTTATACATCATTAGATGTATCCTGACTTTCCTATATAAAATTACTGAATATAACGGAACGCTGAACTCCAGACTATCAACTTAAACAACATTTATTCAGGTGGTAAATATATACATCTTTAGCTCTTGTTTGTTGTTACAGCTTCTGTGTGTGTGAGCATGGTTGTTGGGACGTTGGTATGTTGATGTAAGCGAGCTGTCGAGCGTAATTCCGAAAGATGGAGAGAGACAGCTAAACACGTCCATGCTCAATCGCTGGCCAGCAAGAAAGAGACAGAATAGAAGCGGGAACGCTTGCTTGTTGAATTCCACGCATGTGTGAGACTACGCATGCGCACAGCGTTACTACAGGGCTCCCTTGCCAGTGCGGAAACGCACGATA
>NC_068987.1:62999763-63000559 GCF_001194135.2 Octopus bimaculoides | reverse complement strand
GTTCGTATTAAAATTCCACAAGGAGATAGAATGTCTGTACTCAGGAAGTCGTGGTCCGGTGAGCAGAGCTATAGTTGAGCGTCGGAATGCTAGTTGTGACCGGTTACCTGGTACGGAATATTCTATAAAAGTTACACAAGGAAATTTGGTCTGTTGATCGTGAGTGGAAACATCCACTCTAACAGAGTTGATATTGGTGTGTCCCTGGTGGTGGGGTTGTTGGCGCACGACATTGTGGTAGACAGTACATTGATGGTGAAGACGTCGGTGCAGGAACTGTAATATAGCTGTGTTCTGTATGTGTGGTGGTAATGATGTCCTGTTGAAACTTGGCGACGTCTGGGGAATGCTTGTAGTTGGTAGTAGTAGTTGTCGTCGTCGCGGTGGTAATCTTGGTTGAATGAAGCTGGTGGCGAAAAGGCTGCTTGGTGATGGTGTTTGAAGAGGTGCCCTTTTACAGACGGTCGACAGACAAATCTCTGTACGACCATTAGCGAAAACCTCAAAGAAAATTTTCTTAACCCAAGATGAAAGAACGACCGTGTGAACTCAAAAAGGAGAAATGGTGACGAATGGAAAAACAGAGGACTCCTTTTATTTAAACGTGTCACACGGTCGAACACAAAATATATATCAATGATGATATACAAATAATGTTATACTTCGATAACATTAGTGAATTCGTAAATACCAGTAATGAAGAGACGATAGAAAAGACAACCGTATGAAATGAATAACAAGAGATATTTAGTGTGGCATAAACGATGTATGTGTATGTGAGAGTGTGAATGCGACA
>NC_068987.1:62995561-62999753 GCF_001194135.2 Octopus bimaculoides | reverse complement strand
AAGTGAGGCGTATGTTTGGCAGAACTTATCACTAGTTGTGTTGACTATGGTTGGAGATGTTGGTGGTCATCGTTGCTTGGTAGTTCAGTCTCCATGGCCGCATTTGTTCTTTAGTCGGGTTCACCAGTTATAGGTTGGTAGTCCAGAATCCATGCTGCGTTTTTTCTTCGTCGGGGTCACCACTTTATAGGAAAGTGGGTTATTGTAGCTCAGCGGGCTGCATGTTCGAATCACGTCGGGGGTCACCACTTTATAGGAAAGTGGGTTATACATCATTAGATGTACACCACTTTCCTATATAAAATTAAGAAATATAACGGAACGCTGAACTCCAGACTATCAACATAAACAACATGTATTTAAGGTGGTTAATATATACATCTTTAGCTCTTGTTACAGCTTCTGTGTGTGTGAGCATTGTTGTTGGGACGTTGGTATGTAGATGTAAGCGAGCTGTCGAGCGTAACTTCGAAAGATGGGGAGAGACAGCTAAACACGTCCATGCTCAATCGCTGGCCAGCAAGAAAGAGACAGAATAGAAGCGGGAACGCTTGCTTGTTGAATTCCACGCATGTGTGAGACTACGCATGCGCACAGCGTTACTACAGATTCAAGAATATCTGGGTATTGAGAAGGGTTAACACCGACCAGCTCTGAGAGCAGATGCCACTGTAGTAGTGATAGCAAAAGTCGAGAGAGGAGACAACACGTCTATGAATTAGTGGCTGAAGGGGTTTTGTGAGTGACTTCTTGTCAATCGGTCGAGTTGCCATACTTTGGAGGCAGCCCAGAGCATCTAGTAGTATCTATCACTAACACTCTGCTAGTTATGAGAGCAGTGTTCCATTGCAAATCGCATCAGAGTTTTGTCGTAGATTAGTAGTCGTTGAGGATAAATTATTTTCTAAGTCTCAAGTGGGTTGTGGAAAAATTTATTTTGTTATATTGAGGACATGTGAACGCCAGGAGAGATAGTCATTGATCGTGAGATCCACCACTTGAAGTGACTTTAAGGTTTCTAGTTACGTGTTCACACCTTTTTTAGGTGTGAACTGTTTTCTTGATATGAGTTGTGATCATATTTTTTGTGCTGTTGATGTAAACAAAATTGTTACAGCTCCATTAGAGAATGTTTTTGAGGTCGCTGATTAAGGCGATGGCACAAATTTGGCATGAGATGTCCAGGTTGCATATTGATGACACTTCAGCTCAGAGGGTTAGGAAGAAATGAAAGTGGAATTATCTGTTGGGGAGTGGGTTCTACATTTTCTGAGGAATAAGCGCATTGCATATGCTGCCACTTCATATCCTAGGAGGTGTACTCACGCCAAATTGTATTAGAAGGAAGTTTATAGTTAGAGATGAATTGAATGGACGGAGGAGGGTTGTTTTTGTTAACAGTTTGCCATAAATATTACCGATAGTGATCAGTTTTACATTGCATTTTTTTTAAGGTAAAATATTCAATGTTGTACGTAAACTCATGAATATGTTTTGGTAGCAAACTCTGCAGAAGAAAATTTGTCTGAATCAAACCAATCCCCACCTCACAAATCTGTAAGGAAATGAAACTCTTGATGTGATATCAGTCACAGATCTTGATCCAATGGCGTGGGGAAAGAATAGTCTGTTTGAGTTCATGCTCTGCAACTGTTACAAAGTGAATAGGTGATGAAGATGCACTGAGAATATTAATCTTATAGGGTGATGAAGAGTGTTTCGATCACAAAAGTTGACGTGATCAATATGTGATGAACAAACATATTGTTAGAAGAATGTAGACAAACTGCACATGGTATACTGAATTTTTGTAACTTGATATTAGCTAGTCTTTTGTGATTCTTGATTCAGTTGATGGATTTTGGATGAACGTGTGAAGTTTTAAGGTCAACAGGTGGCAGCAAAGACTTGATCCAAAGAGCTTGAAATTTGACTTGTCAGTAAGTGATTTTAACACAGATGCAATGAAAAGGACTTTTACAAATTGCACAATGAATAGTTTTCATTCTTCTGTTAACCTTTGGGCAATTGAAGCACTGAGACAGAGGATGAGAAACTAACAAATATTAATTTGGAGAACTGTTACCTAGAATAGGCTGTGATACAAGGAAACTTTGTCAAGTTTAAGCAATATTGAAGGCGAATTCTTGCAAGTAAGAACATTAAGTGGTTATGGAATAGTCACTACCAAGCACAAATATTGAATGGTTTATGAGGGACTGTATCAATAAGAGAAGTGAGAGACACAGCGTGTTTTGCAATGTGGAGACAAACCAGTCCGAAAGCTACTAATGCACCAGGTAAGCTGAATTTCAGCACCCTTACAAGTATCTTATTTTAAAATTTGCACAAGGAATAAAACACGAAAATGAAGGAATAAAGTGTTTAGAACAATTTATTAACTATTTGAATAAAAGGTCTATTAATAATCTTCATTTTTTTTTTCCTTTTGTTTCGAAGATCACAAAAGGTGGTGGCCTCTCCAACATGTGATCCCCAGCCAGTTGTCCAGTTTGTTGGTACCCTTAGCAGCCCCATGCAGAGAATAAGGCTGGCTTTACATTTCGAATTGAAAATATGAAACAAAAGCTTGACAACTTCTAAATGTAGACCTGGTTGTGAATTGCTGACAAGCATGATCGAGTAGGTATTGCTAGTGGTTGAAATGTGATTGCATGAGAGACAGGACAAACACCTGAGGATGTTCACTTGTTGATAGGTGATTCCAACATGGTTACATTGGAAAGACCTTTCCTGTAATACATACTATAGTTCTAATTTTTTTGTTACTCTCAAGATAACTAAAACACTGAGATAATGGGAGGTGAGAAAGTGAATGTCCAGATTTGGAAAACTGTGAACCTGTTGAAAATCAGTTGCCAGAATCCTCAACTCAAGGTATGGAAGGCAGTTTTGATTTAAAAATAGGGCGCTGACAGTTGGTCCAAGTAATGAATGTTGAAGGAAACATCATTATGTTTTTTTTAATGAAATTTTGGTATGTCACTGTCATCACTTCCGGGTTCTATTATAATTTACTTCAATTTATTTAGGACAATTTATCATCACTCTTTACACATACTCAAAATCAAGCTCTTCATCTGGAATTGAACTTCTTGTCGGCTTTCATTCATTTCAATCACGACTTGGTATGAACCTTCATGCTTGCATTGTCTTACATTTCTGTCATTCTATTAGCATTTTTCTTTTTCTTTTTATGGGGCAGCTTGAAAACTTGGCGCCCAGCTCTCCTCCCTCTGCAATCGACTCTGAAGTTATGCAATCAAAGTTAACTGATTACACAGCAACGGATGAAATAGTAAAATTAACCACAGCAACGAAGGAATGACAAATTGATAACCTACAGTGTAAGCCATAACATGAGATGATGGTGGTGGTGTTATTTTTGTTGTTGTTGTTGTTGTTGGTGGTGGCAGCGGCGGTGGTGATATGGTAGTGATAGGGGTGTTGATAATCTACCGGGTGTGAGGTATTTTACTGTAGTGGCAGAGGTTGCTTGAAGGTAGTAGTGTTGGTGGTTATGATATTAACGTGCAAGTAGTGGTGAGAGTGGAGATGGTGGTGGTGGTGGTGGTGGTGACATTGTTGGTGGCGATGACAATGATGGTAGTGATGATCATAGTGGTGGTGAAGATAACAATGATGGTGGTTGTTACTGTGGCAATGCACTAGTGGGAACGACAGTGGTAGTACTTATGATGGTGGTGGTGGGAATGATGGCAGTAATGGTGGTGGTTGTGATGGTGGTTGTAATAGATCTGTTCAATAAACCGCCACAAATTTTTCACCAAATTTGGCAAAAATACTCATAACCCTAACTCTAAAACCCTAACCCTAAAACCCTAAAGCTAAAACCAGTACAAATGCACGAACGATGTCATAAATAACAGCACCGCCGATAGTTGTTGTTGACAAACAACGGCACTAATTTTATTCAAGGGAAACGATCCCATTACACCGTCACAACGTGTTGTTGACAATCCACAGCAGTAATTGTTTTCACCTCAATAGACATCAGTGATTATTTGAAATTACTGAAATACGACAACTTTTTAACATGAAATAACTTCGAATATAAAATTTTTTCTCTGTTCTATAAGACAAAATATACAAGTATACGAAATTTTAAAGTGTTTCGGTAGAAAACACACGAAATAAACACTAAATAAAA
>NC_068987.1:62993084-62995271 GCF_001194135.2 Octopus bimaculoides | reverse complement strand
GACTTACACTCGACAGCTCGCTCACATCTACATAACAACGTCCCAACAACTATGCTCACACACATAGAAGCTGTAACAACAAGAGCTAAAGATGTATATATTTACCACCTGAATAAATGTTGTTTAAGTTGATAGTCTGGAGTTCAGCGTTCCGTTATATTCTATAATTTTATATAGGAAAGTTAGGTGTATATCTAAAGATATATAATCCACTCTCCTATAATTTAAAAGCAGCAGAAATCTAACAAAAAAACCGTTACTCTGAGTTTCACGTTCCCGTTCATCGGACAGTTTTGTTAGAAATCTAACAAAACTGTCCGATGAACGGGAACGAGATAAAGAGATAGAGATAGAGAGGGAGAGAGAGACAGAGAGAGAGAGTTTTGTTTGTTTTTTGAACTCTGCTATTTATCAGAATATTCTAAACCAATATTGAGCACCAAGGAAACCTCTACGTGGTCATCGTCCTACCAGCTAGAAACAGCAGCCAATCTTTCTTGATTCATACCCTACTGTCTTTGTGAAGGACAAGCTTGATAATGTGGTCCTGGGCTTCCTACACTTGACAAAAAAAGACAAGATGGTCACAACAGCAATCTCTTTGGTCATAAATAGCTTTGCCCTGTCTGCGTTGACCCGTGGTTATATAACATCCCCATTCTAGCAACAGCGAATCGATCGATTGATCAATCAATTAATCTATAATGTGTTCTATTGCACTACACATGCATCCGTTGTCAATAGTAGCAGTGTTAGATAATATGGCAATTATAATGCAACTGTGGAGGTAGTTAGTTGTTGCAGTGTGAGGAGTGAGGAGGCGTTGAGCAGTTTAGTTATTTTTATGAAAACAGAAGCTTAGACTTGTTGAGAAATTTTCTTTCCTAAAAGTGTCTGTTTATAGAACGGTCATTTCAAGCACACCGGAGAATTCAATCTATTCGCAACTATCAGAGTCTACGGTAGGTTTATCGTAATTTTATTGAACGAAAAAAAAACAAAACATTTATAACTTATCGAAAGTTAGGTATTTCACGCGGTTAATAGAAACTATTAATATCATTTCTTTATTTTATCCACAATTCTTCAAGCGTAATGTGAAATGACCCAATTTCAAACTCACAACCGAAATAGTTTATTAACTTTCATATTGTTATTTTTTCCTCCCGCTTTGTCAGAGAAGTGATCCATATCCCCGATTTGAGTGATCGTTAGTGTAGCTGATAATGTTTAACTCCAAGTTAGCCCTGTTCGAGCAGAGCTATGATCAAAAGTATTCCAGCCACGACTATCACGTCTTTTTTATATCATTGTCTAATATATATTTTATTGAAGTACGATTTGAGGGAGGTTTGGCTGTTGTTTCTAGCTGCCGCGTGCTTGCGTAAAGGTTCTTCAGCTAAAGAGAGCTCTGGGCTGGTGTTGTTAAACCGAACGTCATATCGAATGACCCCACCTAAGAGGGTAGAGTCTATGCATTACTGATATAGTATATCATCATTTCAACTATTTTCTATTGCAGCGCTTCTTAAACGATGGGTCGCGAAATGAAATGCTGGGGTCGCGAAAATTAAATTCAAACACTTGAATTTCAGTTTATATGTTATTTCACAAACATTTAATACCTGGGGTCGCGAAAAGTCTCTATTGTGTATTTAAAAAGGAAAAGACAGCGAATTAGCAGAATCATTACTGGGTCGAACAGTAATGCTTCAACAGGATTTCTTCTAGTTGTGTACATTCTGAGTTCAAATTCCGTAGGGTCGATTTTGCCTTTCATCCTTTCGGGGCCGTTAAAATAAATACCTATCGAGCACTGGGGTCTATGTAATCGACTAACCCAACACCCACTAAACTCGCTAGCCTTGTGCCAAAATTAGAAAGATAAAATAGGATAAACTTTAAAAGGAAAACAAACTGTCAAAAGCATTGGAGAAATACAGCAAAATAACAGGCAAAAGGGCGCTCAAATAGCAATCATATAGAGTAGGAGCCTTTTGACGGATTTATGGATTAAGTTTCTAAGACTTTTATCTCATGGGAACCCAATTTGCATCCCACCCCCGCTTAAGCACCCTTAAGCGGGGATGGGACGCAAAATTTTAAAAGAAATAGGAACCTTGGAAAAAAATTTTTTTTATATCTTTTACTATCGTAGTTCCCGTTGTATGAAAATCAAAAACTCCC
>NC_068987.1:62989100-62991235 GCF_001194135.2 Octopus bimaculoides | reverse complement strand
TTTTTTTTTTTTTTTTTTTTTTTTTTGTGGTTGGAAGTTAAAGTAAACATTTAACTTCAAGATTACTGGGGTACAAAAAAGAAAAAAAGAGAAAATTCCTTATGAGGTATGGTACTTCTAAGTAAAGCTCTTCGAAAACTCCATCAGCTGGTTTATCAAAATTAGTTATCACTCACGCTCAACATAATTATCTGCTACTTAATGTAATCAAATCACCGTTGTCTTAAAAAGGTTCCGTCCCAAAGGAATTACAATATGCGCCAGGCGGCTTCCACTGTGCCAAGACTGCACGAGAGCATATATATATATACTCTTCATATCTTTGAATCTACGTTGGGAGAATGTCACAGGAAAATTTCAATTAACGGTTTTTTATTTATTTACTCATAATTTTATCCGTTGAATTATTTCAACATATCAACCGTGATGGTTTTCCACATTCCAGTAATACTATTCATATTTGTGTTGCTAATGAATATAATCCATGTATTGTTAGTAAATACCATAAATTATGGTATTTTAAATGAACTGTTTCCTTTCTCTTTTTTTTTCCCCCGATGGCTTTTTATTGTGATTTTATTTCCCTTCACCGTATCTGAGTTTGAACACGGGATCTTTTGTTGTTGCTTTTAGAATCAACAATTTCAAATATTATTGTATCTTAAGTAGTACATTAAAGTTTACTAATTAGTAATACGCTCAGATCTCCCTGCTTCAGTTAAGCAAACAACATTGATATGTATAACACACGTGTACTCGCTTTAGCTACCAGTAGGACAAGTTACTAGATGAAAAGGTTAGTAAAAGAATGTAATGATCTAATCATTATGGTTTTTATTTTTAGTTGTACAATCATGACAGTTATTATTCGTCTTTGCCCTCCAGTAAGTTGAACTAATTCCTAAAATCGCAGCATATCGTATATACTGTCACACATGAGGAAACTAAGCGGTCAACAGAAATCAAACCTGTCTGTTATTATTGGAATGCTGTCGGAAGATTAAGGCTAGATGTTTCTGATTTGGCGGGCGCCACTTGTTTTATTAACGAAACACTTTCAAACTTGGGACAATGGTAGAATGTGTCATATAAAACATCCTTTACTCTTAATGTTATTGAGAAAATTTTATCTTTTTAAAGTTATTTCGTGTTAAAATTGTCGAAAAAGAGTGGTGCACACACATACATACTGATACACATCAACATAACTTTTTCAAAATTTTCAGTTTTTACATAGAGATATTCTACAGAACGAAGTGTAAGATGAAGTGGATTCATAGTTGAGTGCCTGACTAACACTTTATAGCTTCATCGAACTTTTCGTATGGTGCAGATTAATAGTCTATCTTGAAGGTATTTGTAGAATTTTCATTAAAAAATTCCCATTTTTCTCAATGTTATGAGGAAACAGTCGACCTGTGTGAATTATCCTATCCGCTCCCGTCCGAAAAAAATCTTCACAACAAATTCCGATATGATAGGAAAGCAACCGATGTTACTTCAGCTCTGACATCCTTAGTAGGACAGAACCTTGCTCTGAAGTCCAGATCCCCGTTGAAGATTTTGCCGCCGCCCTCCAAGGTTTGTCCAAGCTTTGGTCGTCCTCCACTTGACGAATGGGAATAATGGACCCTTCATTTTTTCACTAAAACAGCCATTCGAGTTGTTCGAATCTATCCCCAGCCACTGTTCATCCCAGGTCGATCATCAGCTTGTAGGAAAGCGGTTATACACCATTAGGTGTACACCCGCTTCCGTACATTAAACTTCTTGAAGAAACAACGGAACGCAGATTCTGAACTATCAACACAACAATATTTATTTACAGAGGAAATAGGCAGCACTTCGCCCTTTGGTTGCTGAGACGCCGTCAATGATGTTGGGTGGTTATTTGTCTAGCTCCAGAGTTGGAATGTTGGAGAGGGACTGCTTGTACGTCTGGGCTCTTCGTCGGCCGGCGAGAAAAGAGAATGAAAAAAGGGCGCGAAGCTTGGGTGTCGAATGATCACGCATGCGCACGAGACTCTTCCTGTATTCCTTCCGGAACTAGTCCCTGCGCATGCGTGGATAAGCTTTCCGGAATGTCTGCTATTAAGGCGTTACTACATGGCTCCCCCGCGAGTGCCGAAAGCACG
>NC_068987.1:62985135-62986473 GCF_001194135.2 Octopus bimaculoides | reverse complement strand
GTTAATGCCTAATTCAGTGAATTTGACATTAAAGAAGCTGTTCGCTTTCTGTCCTCCCTCGTCCCATGGACCACAGACTCCCTCAACCAACTGAAGGAGAAACATCCTCCGGCCCCTCCAAACGATCACCCACACTGGCCCGACCCACCAAGTTTTCTACAACCCGTCTTCACCCCTGACAATTTCAGGAGGGCAACTGCCTCTTTTCCAGCGGGTTCTGGCACTGGGATCGATGGCTTACGATCTCAGCATCTCAAGGATGGTATCTCCCTGCTAGCTGGTGATACTGGGCTCGAACTCTTGGAGAACCTAACACAGTTCATAAACTTGCTCTCGTCTGAGAGTGTCCTTGCCTACATTCGTCCCCTGTTCTTTGGGGCCAAACTATTTGGTCTTACCAAGCCCAACGGTGACATCTGCCCCATAGCAGTTGGCTGTGCTCTGCGACGGCTCACAGCAAAAGTGTGCCTGTCCTCAGCTTCCAGCTGCCTGTCCGAGGAATTTTCCCCTATTCAGCTTTAACCAACTTACCCTCTGAGTCCCCAAAGGTCATCCTCAAACTAGACCCTAAGAATACTTTTAACTCCATCAGTCGAGACGTCATCCTCCGCACAGTAAGGGAGAATTCCCCACCAGTTTATCACTTTGCTTGGCAAGCTTATCGGGAGCCCTCCTATCTCGCGTTTAGTGACCACCTCATCTCATCTGCCTCTGGAGTCCAGCAGGGTGACCTACTTGGTCCTACCCAATTCGCATTGAGTATTGATGATGTTACCAAGATAGGAGCCGACCTAGACCTAAATGTCTTGGTAACTCAATGATGCTTATTTGGGAGACCCTCCTGACAAGTTGCTTGCGAGGACGATGATCAAGGAACTTGTTCGTAGAGCTCTTAGCTTTAACAGCTCCAAATGCGAGCTCTGGCTCCTCAACTACCCATCTTCGCATGAGCAGACTATTAAACTATTTGTTGACTCCCTCCTCTCAATTGCGATTCCTCCTTCATCAGCGTGGTACACATTTGGATCCCCAATTACTGACCTAGCTTTCGAGTCCATCTTTAGATCCAAAATAGCTAACCTCAAACAACTTTTTAAAAGCCAATGGTTTTTTTTATACTTAAGAATTACTTGTCAGTTCCTAAGCTATTGTATTTTCTGAGAGTTAGTCCCTTTTACAGATTCCTGTCGTCCCTTCAATACTTTGACCAGGGCCTGATTAAGACCCATTGAGGACCTAAGCACTTAAAAGATTTTGGTACCCCCATAAAATATTATGTAATTCAAAATATAAACAATAACAAACCATAAAATAAATTTTCATTTTTCAAAACGAAAC
>NC_068987.1:62981397-62984939 GCF_001194135.2 Octopus bimaculoides | reverse complement strand
ACTTCCACTTTATTTATATTAGAAAATTTTTCTCTTACTTTTTTGAACTGCAAAATCTTTGATCAGATGCTCAAAATTAATCTTAGGTAACACATCTGCATCTATACTTAGTAGCGATAAAAGTATCCCGAATATTATTTTAGCAAGTTTAAAGTGGATTTCTTTTGTGCCGTAAACCATTTAACATTTCTGTGGTGCCCCCTCCTTCCTTCGATGCCCGAAGTACGTACTTATTTTGCTTAATGATTAATCCAACGCTGACTTTGACAACCTAATCTTCAGGAAATTCGAATGCTTGGTCAATATCAAACACTCTCCAGACTCCCGTGACCAAGCTGCTTTGCCCAAACGGTTTGGTGGTCTAGGTCTGCGCAAGTGCTCGTCTTTATCTCTTCCCTATTTTCTTTCCTCGATTCACGTTTGCTCCCCTTTGGCAGGCAAAGTACCGGGACCTGACAGTGAACTATCCCTACCAACCTGTGGCTTTTGAGACGTTTGGAGGGACTGGGCTACTAACCGTGAAGTTCTTGTCAACGTTGGCAGTTCGACTCACCGAGTTGTCAGGCGATGCCCTTGAGTGTGCTTGGCTTTCGCAACACCTTAGCCTCGCCGTCGCCTTTGGTTACGCTGCGTGCGTGCTGGTTCCGTTAAACCGTATGGTGTGCAACCAGATGATGTGATAAATAAAATTCCCTACCAATGGTTTCAATATAGTGTTTATAGAAAGATTTCGAAGAATTAGATGAAAGTTCTCCGGTAATTTTCTTTCATGTAAATAAATGTTTATGTTAATTTTAAAAAAATCTGTTGTTAGTTCTGACGTTAATATACCAATTATTTATTATCTTAAGCTGATCGACCATTTTAATTCCATTT
Organism: Octopus bimaculoides; assembly: GCF_001194135.2. Lineage (NCBI taxonomy): Eukaryota > Metazoa > Mollusca > Cephalopoda > Octopoda > Octopodidae > Octopus > Octopus bimaculoides. The sequence goes on along the minus strand of NC_068987.1, from coordinate 62,984,063 downwards.
TCTCCATCAAAATTTTATTCAAGAAAATCAAACGATTCAATTTTTGGTAATTATTTTTAGAAGATGTATGATGACAATGATGATAATAATAACAACCTCCTTTGTGAACAATTTTATATTCATTTTTTGAGAAATATTGTAAAAACTTGGTTTTGAAATGTTTGTAATATAATGTAATAAACAATTAAAAAAATGGAGTCTACACCATCTGAAAGATATTTATAGAACTTATCAAAAAAATATCAACTTTTCTAAAATTGCGAGGAAGCAAAGTCAGTGAATGGGGCACACTTGTATAGGGATGCCATTTCTTGTTCATTTTATTTTCTTTTTTGCGTATATTTTGCTTCTTGCGTTGTTCAAATTGCGATAGACAAGTAAAACGTATAAATGAACTGTTTAACCCAAGTTCGCTGGCTGCCAAATGCAGTGATATTAAATACAGTTTGATTAAGTGAAAGTGAACTCCTATTCTATTTTTGTTTTCTGTATTCTTTCACTTGTTTCAGTCACTGGACTACGGCCATGCTGGAGCACCACCTTGAAGAATTTGGTTTAAAAGATCGATCGTAGTATTTATTTTTAAGTCTGGTACTTAATCCATCGGTCTCTTTTGCTGGACACTAACTTACATAAACCAATACCAGTTGTCAAGCGATGGTGGGGCGGTAATCACAAAAATGCGCGCGCGCACACACTCGTATATACAACGGGTTTCCATGTAATTTCACTCCCAGGCCATTAATCGGTTCGGGGCTATAGTGTTAAGAGACAGTTGCCTAGGGTGCCGCACAATTGAATTGAACCCAAAATTACAAGGTCGCGAATCGAACTTCTTAACCACACTGCCCATCGCAAATTTGTTTTGTAGATTCTGACTCTGGATATTCGCAGTATAAATATCTATAGAAAGTGTATTAGAAAAGTTGGAGTTGGTAGGGTTAGTATTTTGAGAAAAATAATAATAAACGAAGTTAAACGAGTAAGTACCATATTTCCCTCGTTACTTATTTTGTCCTCATTTTAATTTCAGTTTTCAGGTAATTATGTATGTACATAACAGGCGGAAAGATCGCTATTTATAACGTCTGGTCTAGTTATCCATGTAGATATTATTTGCTTATTCTATAATCTAAATGCACATGATATTTGTATATTTTGCAGCTGTGCATACAAACTCATCCGAGATCGAGTTCGGTTTTTACTCTTTCGATGAGAGAAATACTATCAAAATTACTGAGACGTATGCGATCGATATTATACTCTGTAGTCTACCATGAAAAAAAAAAAAAAAAGATTTACCATTTTTATTTTCTCAATACTTACTCAAGACTGTTAATGTAATTGATATAAGTAGCGAAATCTGTGATCCGCTTCCTTTTTGTGCAGCTACTTCAATTCTCACGTTGGTAATGCATTTCAGAACTCAATACGAAAGTCACAATCTAATTCTTCCCGCCCCCCACAAAAGTTTTTAATTTTGTATAATTCTACAGACCTTAATCATCAACACGTAGAAAGTGAAGACGCAGGCGTGGCTATATGGTAAGAAGCTTGCTTTCCAAACTCATGGTTCCGAGTTCAGTCCCACTGCCTGACACCTTGGGCGAGCGTCTTCTATTATAGTATCAGACCTACTAAAGCCTTGTGAGTGGAATTGGTAGATGGTAACTGAAAGAAGTTCGTCGTGTGTTTGTGTATATATTAATATATATGCGTGTGTATCAGTGTTTGTTCCCCACCCCCCGCATGGCAACTGGTGCCGGTGTATTTACGTCCTCTTTGCAGTTCGGCAAAAACACCGACAGAGTTATTCGATTAAACTTTCCTCAAGGTGGGACCCCAGCATGGCCGCAGTCTAATAATGACTGAAACACATAAAAAAAAAAATTCCTGAACGTCAACTTTGTGTTTTTTTTTCGAATTGCATACTTCCAGTAAAACTTTCATTATTGAATCAAAAAATTTCTTAAACTCGATTAATCATTCCTTCCAATTTCATATAGATGATGAACGGTATAAATTATGATAATGCCATTGAATTACTTTTGGAACGCCGTGTCATGTCTAGAACTGCGTATTTAATATTGCATACGTGATGAGGTGATAGTAATGTAAATAAAACAATTCATGTTACTATGGAAATTTGAAAGTGACCTTCAGTGAAGGACATGTAAGAGTTATTCAATTGTGTGTGCTATATAAATGGTATCAATGTTTCTGAAATATCGTATCATGGATGTTGCTCCTATCACATTCATGAGAGGTGAAGAAGGGAGTGAATAAAGTATAGTTAAACGAGAGTCCTAAATATATATTACTCTTTTTACTTGTTTCAATCATTTGACTGTGGCCATGCTGGAGCACCGCCTTTAGTCGAGCAAATCGACTTCAGGACTTATTCTTTGTAAGCCTGGTACTTATTCTATCGATCTCTTTGCCGAACCACTAAGTTACAGGGACGTAAACACACCAGCATCAGTTGTCAAGCGATGTTTGAGGGGGGGGGGACAAACACAGACACACAAACAGATACACACACATACACATATATATATACATATATACGACGGGCTTCTTTCAGTTTCCGTCTACCAAATCCACTCACAAAGCTTTGGTCGGTCCGAGGCTATACTAGAAGACACTTGCCCAAAGTGCCATGCAGT
>NC_068987.1:62973074-62981133 GCF_001194135.2 Octopus bimaculoides | reverse complement strand
TATATATATATATATATATATATATTTAAAGAAAGTATTAAAGAACAAAAGTATCAAATAACAAAACTATTATTGCCTCCTTATGCTTTTCAAAGTATTTTTCCTGTTTGTAAATAATCTAAAAAAAGAAAAACATCACTCCCTACATATTGATATTTTAGTACCCTTCACAACAGAAGTTATTAAGAGGAAGAAAATCTGTTAAGCCCCCTATTTATATAAGACTGTTCTCTATCCTGCCACTTTCATATTTTAATTACTCATTACTCTGAATTGTCAACCAATTTCAAAATTTGTTATCTTGAGTTGTCTCCCTTGTTTTATTCGGTTGACATAATCATCGTTCAACAATGTTTACCTCTCCTAAGGCGGCAAACTGGCGGAAACGTTAGCACGCCGGGCGAAATGCTCAGTGGCATTTCGTCTGTCTTTACGTTCTGAGTTCAAATTCCGCCGAGGTCGACTTTGCCTTTCATCCTTTCGGGGTCGATAAATTAAGTACCAGTTGCGTACTGGGGTCGATTTAATCGACTGGCCCCCTTCCCAAAAATTTCGGGCCGTGTGCCTAGAGTCTCCACAATGCAGGTACAATCTTGAGTAATTAAAAATATTCTACTTCATTATCCAGTTACAAACCCTAACTATAAGGTGTTAGCCTGATCCTAACCTCATCATGCCTTTGATTTGGAATGATTAAAACACAAATCTTGCACACTTTACAACAGGGATGGATTTTATAAGAATCATTCTATTTACAAACATGATTGAAGGCTATAATGTGATAGTTCTAAGCACTGATAATCTTTGAACTGCTCCAAAGCATTTGATAGTGTCATTCTCTCTTTTCTGATGTACGGATAAGGATATAGTGCCATTTATTAGCATTTCTTAAAGCTTTATCAACAGGCGGGGTTATATTTAAGAAGATTGGCTATTGTCCATGCATGCAAGTCACACCTCTTTATCCTGCCTGTGTCCATTCCAGGGAAATACTTGTAACTTGGGCCAATACAGCTTTCACTAGTGTTGCTGCAGTCTTTTCTGTCAGAGTGCAAAGAACTGCAGCAGATACCACAAGACATCTTGCCTAAATCTCTCACATTTCTGCCAGTCCACTGCTCTGGATTGGTATTTTTAAAAATTGAGTACAAAAAGATGAAATATGAAGTTAACCTAGGCAGGATTGGAACTCTGAGCACAGACAATTCAAACAAGTACTAATGCTCTAATAGCTCTGCTAATTCAATATCTCTGTTTGAAATACATTTGGTACTTCACAAAATGTGGAGGTGCAATGGCCCGGTGGTTAGGGCAGCGGACTCACAGTCATAGGATCGCGGTTTCGATTCCCAGACCGGGCGTTGTGAGTGTTTATTGAGCGAAAACATTTAAAGTTCCACGAGGCTCCGGCAGGGGATGGTGGTGACCCCTGCTGTACTCTTTCACCACAACTTTCTCTCACTCTTACTTCCTGTTTCTGTTGTGCCTGTAATTCAAAGGGCCAGCCTTGTCACATTGTGTCACGCTGAATATCCCCGAGAACTACGTTAAGGGTACACATGTCTGTGGAGTGCTCAGCCACTTGCACGTTAATTTGACGAGCAGGCTGTTCCGTTGATCGGATCAACTGGAACCCTCGACGTCGTAAGCGACGGAGTGCCAACAACAACAACAACTTCACAAAATTTTTTTTTTTTCTGCAATTTTGGCTGTGTCAAGCTCAGGCCACCGCAACTGTACCATCCTTTTGTCTATTCGTTATAATTAACTTTGTTTCATAAAGGACACAGCTTAGAATATCCTTACATTTTCATGTTTTATGGCTTCACTAAATTTTGCATCGTATACGTAATGAAATAATGGTAATGCAGAAATAATCCATTGCAATCACCTGATGACATTGTCAAGCCATTATAATAGCTTCAAATATGTTGCCAATTTTTTAGCAGGAGAAGTCAATAATGGTGAATTTGTATTGTTTCTTGTAACAATTATATAAGATTTCCATAGTTTACTCACTCTATTATTTAATTGTTGCATATTATTGTTCCATGTTAGGCTTGTGCCAAAATTTGAAACCAATATATACCCTCCCTTGCAGTATATTCTTTTATTGTTGCAATATATTATCTAGTTTTTTGTTCTTTTACTTGCTCTGTCCCTATAACATAACTTCTTAATACCCCCCTCTCTCCACCTGTTTTCACACACTGCATTCTCCTCCCCTCCATCTCCCACACCCTTTTTGAACTTTTGTGAACTTTCTTACCCACACACCCTATCCACTCCTCTGTAAACATCTTTGTGACTTGAGAGTACACCTCGACACATCTGCTTCACCATCTTTCTCCCTCTCTCCTCTCTCTCTCTCTCTTTCCAACTGGAGTGGCCATGTGTCTCCTCTCCTACAAGACACTTCATTCTGTTCTTATATTCATACTCATCATCTAGCACAAAGTCATCTCCCTCATTACTACTCCCCTTGCTCAGTTGAGGGGTCTTTTCTTGCAAGTTACTTAGGTGAAATCACTGGTGCTGGTGCCACATAAAAAGCACCCAGTACACTCTTTAAAGTGGTTGGCATTAGAAGGGCATCCAACTGTAGAAGCCATACCAAAGCTGACAGTAGAGCTTTACACAGAGATCTGACTTACCAGCTCCTGCTAAACTATCCATTGTATAGAAAAAAGCAGAAGAAACAGAGAGAAACAAGTTTGGCTGTGGGCCAGTATTTGGTGAGTGTTGGTGCAGGTGTATTCAGCAGTTTTCTTCAGTGTCTTTTAGTGCATGTGTGTGTATTTGTGTATGTGCATGCATTCTCTCTCTCTCTCCTCTGTATGTTGCTTAGCACCAATTTGGTTCTGATCAAGCAGTCATACTACAATTAAAAACATTTAAACCAAGACCATCCTACCTTTTCTCTCCCTCTCTTTTAGGTATAGTGTATCCAAGACTATACTATCCAGTGTATCAGTTTTGTTTAGGATAGTAGAATGTGTGATTCGAGTGAGATATGGCTATTCTTTCTAGCAGGCTAAGTAACAATGTAGAGGCTTGGTTATTGACCTATTCTCTCACGTGTTTTATACTACTGTAAACAAATGTCCTTCATAATGGGATTACTGATTGCTCAGTATTTTTACTAATGGTCTCATACCTTCTGGGTATTCACACCAGCCAACCAGTTTTTCTATAATTTTCTTATTTGTTTATGGCAGGGTCTTTTTTTTAAGATAGTTTTCAATTGACATGCTAAGCAGGTTAATGTCATACTATTTATAAAAAAGAAAAAAAAAACATTAAAAGTATTAGGTTTTGTTGACACCCTTTCTTTCTCCACAATCGCAGCTACCTAGATACACCTGTATAACAAGCCAAAGCCTCAATGTGGTACAAATAATATCCTAATTTCCCTCAAGTTTAAGTTGGTAATAGTGTCACCAAAAAATCATCTTAGAAAATAAAGAACCTATACGTTATGGATAAAGATCTCAGCTAGGATGGGTGTGGCTGAAAAGATTTTGATCTTAACCCTCACTGGAGTTTAGGATATTTTTCTTGTTTAGAAATTCATACTTGATGATACAGATTGTCTCTTTTGTATGTATATTTTCTTTTTCCATATTTTATCTTTTGTTTATTCTTTTCTGACTTTTTTTTTAGTTTATAAAAATATGCAAATGTGCTGCTTTTATTACTGATGTTGTGAAAAGTGTACATACATATACATATATGTCCATGCACACACACACGTCACTTTTTATTATATACAGGATATGCAGTATTGCTTGGTACAAATTCAAAATTGTGACTCATTTAAGCAGATTTTTTTTCCTAATGTAATGTACTGACACTTTGATATCTCCCTGTTGGTATGAGCCAACACTGTATCTGCCTTAACCAAAACTCATTGCATATGATAGGCTATGTGTGGGATGCTGACGGTACAGGAGTGGCTGTGTGGTAAGTAACTTGCTTACCAACCACATGGTTCTGGGTTCAGTCCCACTGCGTGGAACCTTGGACAAGTGTCTTCTACTATAGCTTCAGGCCGACCAAAGCCTTGTGAGCGGATTTGGTTGATGGAAACTGAAAGAAGCCTGTCGTATATATGTATATATATATATATATATATATATATATATATATATATATATATATATATATCTGTGTGTGTGTGTTTGTGTGTGTGTTTGTGTGTCTGTGTTTGTTCCCCCAACATTGCTTGACAACCGATGCTGGTGTGAAGTTCTCATAACTTAGTGGTTTGGCAAAAGAGACCGATAGAATAAGTATTAGGCTTACAAAGAATAAGTCCTGGCGTCAATTTGTTTGACTAAAAGGTGGTGCTCCAGCATGGCCGCAGTCAAATGACTGAAACAAGTAAAAGAGATAAAAGAGAATTATTGATGAAACGAAAAGGGAAAATAGAAAAACAAAACTCTGGTTTGTCTTAGGTAAAAATGCTCTCATGTAACTCTAGATCATCTCTGAACAAATAAACTTTTAATGTGCTGGCAGCCAGCTGAATGACTGGTATGAGTTAGCAATCTGCTTTTTAAATAATACTTCTGGGTAAGGAACCAGCATTGTTTGACTGGCATTTCAATGTGCCACCTGTTGTGATGTAAAAGAAATAAAAGTTGTCAAAGAATTGCATATGGTACATATGATTTATAGCCTTCAAACTTGTTTAGATTTGGGTCACATTGGAAAACTTGATTTGAAAATTTGATTGTTTGATGAGAAGTCAATTTCAGAGTTGGGGGTGACACCCCAACGTCCTCAAAATTACTTGTACCATTCAATAAAATACTTTTTAGCCATGTATTTTTTATGTACTATTCTACATTAGTGAAATCTGGCCTGTGAATTCAACTACTTTACTAAAAATGATTTTGTTCTCAGCCAGAAAAATTTTTTTTCTGAATGAACCAGCTGCCTTAAATGCTCAGATGGTGAGTGTTTACTGGTTGTGGAGCTTCATGGCTTAGTGGTTAGGGTGTTGGACTCATGATTGTAAGATTAGTTTCGATTCCTGGACCAGGCAATGCATTGTATTCTTGAGCAAAACACTTCATTTCATGTTGCTTCAGTCCACTCAGCTGGTAAAAATGAGTAATCTTTCAATGGACTGGTGTCCAATCCAGGTGAGGGAATATATATGCCATGAAACTGAGAAACTGGCCCTTATAAGTTGGTATGACTCAAGAAGATAACTTTTCTTTTTTTACTGGTTTAGTACTTTGGTCAATTGTAATGTCAGAGTGGTGACATAGAAACCTAATCAATTATCTAGTATTCAAGTGCCACTCAGTATTGCATGTCTGTAACCTAGGACAGATTAATAGCAGTGATTAATAATATATTTTATTTTGATTGAGTCAGTCTCTTGCTACTCTGAGATTTGCCTGTGGGTGCTGTAATTAGCCTGAAGAACTTGTGCATCCCACAGGCAAAACTCAGAAACTAACAGGAAACTGGCTTGACCAAAATACACCTATACTACAAACACATCATGAGAACCTCTGGAGAAGAAGAGTGTGTGTCAACAAATTTGGATAATACCTCAACCTACAGTTCATTTCCTTTTTTTTTTTTTTTTTTTTTTTTTTTGACCAAATGACTAATGGTAGATTCATTTTAATGATTGGAAACTTTCCCTGGTTGAAACCCTGGTTACACCCATATGTGATATGATAGGTAATGTGATTTCTCCCTAAGGACCAAAATCCGTCTTTTCCACACCAACTTTTGTGGAAGAAGTAACCCATGCAGTGGAGAATCCAGTGTAGCACTCAATAGAAAACGTGGGTGAAACAAATTGTGGAGACCTGAAGTCATAGTGTTTTGACCTCAAGCATACTAAGCCAGTGCCATGGATCGGAAAGTATGGAATAACACCATCACCAGAGAACATCCACAGTAGCATATTGGTTGAGAAGACAGTTTCACCCCCTAATCACCAGCTAGAATTAAAGAGGAAGGGGAAAAAGTGATCACACAGGAAAGTAAGAGTCATGGTTTGAGTCCAGTCAGTCTGTAGCTCAATAGTCATTTAAAAAAATGTTTTTAATCATCAATCTTTTTTTCTCTAATAAAAAAAAAATCAAAAACAAAAGAACACTGGATACCACATCCTTACTTGCACTGTATTTACTATGTTAATGCCTTTGGGAAAAGGATAGGTATAGCTTCCTAATAAAGTCTCCTAAATATATTTTCATAACCTTTTAATAAAAATTCTTCTTAATATTGTTGTATTTGGGGATGGTCATGTTGCCAATTTAGCCAATGAAAACACATGCGCTTTTATTCGGTGTTCGCTTGCTTCAGCTTTATTTCATATTAATTATATTTTGGCCAGAGTTCTTTTGTTACATTTCTGTGACCTCATCAGTGGTCCTTTGCTTTCTTCTTTCTTTTTTGTGTCTCTCTTTCCTAATGATCTGCACTTTTGTATTCCTGTTGTATATGTCTTTATTTGAACATGCGTATATCCCTATGTGTCTATGTTTGGTAAGTGTGTGTATGGGAATATGTATGGTACCTGCATTATCAGTATCCCCTGTTTATTCACATTCGTTTTATTTTATTTTATTTATTTGTTTTTATCTACTTAGTTTTTCTTTTTTTTATATTAATTTATTGTATTTTGCTTATGTATCTAATTACTTAATTCCATTTATTAATACAATAAGATAGATAGATAAATGGAATTAAGTAATTAAATACATAAACAAAATACAATAAATTAATACAAAAAAGAAAAAGTAAGTAGATAAAAACAAATAAATATAATAAAATGAACAGGGGATACTGATAATGTGGGTACTATATACATTCCCACACACACAGAGATATATGCATGCACTAATAAAGACACATACAACAGGGAAACAAAACTGCAGATCGTTAGGAAGGAGAGACACAAAAAAGAAAGAAGAAAGTAAAGGACCATGGCGCAAGAGTGGCTGTGTGGTAATTAGCTTGCTTACCAACCACATGGTTCTGGGTTCAGTCCTACTGCATGGCACCTTGAGCAAGTGTTTTCTACTATAGCCTCGGGCCGACCAAAGCCTTGTGAGTGGATTTGGTAGACGGAAACTGAAAGAAGTCCATCGTATATATGTAGATATATATGTGTATGTGTGTGTGTATATGTTTGTGTGTCTGTGTTTGTCCCCCAACATCGCTTGACAACCGATGCTGGTGTGTTTACGTCCCCGTAACTTAGCGGTTCGGCAAAAGAGACCAATAGAATAAGTACTAGGCTTACAAAGAATAAGTCCTGGGGTTGATTTGTTGGACTAAAGGCGGTGCTCCAGCATGGCTGCAGTCAAATGACTGAAACAAGTAAAAGAGTAAAAGAGACCACTGTTGAGGTCACAGAAGTGTGATGAAAGAACTCTGGCCGAAATATAATTGATATGAAATAAAGCTGAAGCAAGTGAACACCAAATATATAGTGCATGTGTTTTCATTGGCTACATTGGCAACATGACCATCCCCAAATACAATGATATTTGTTTCAACACACGACTTCAGATCAAGAACCTTGCAAAATGAATACATATTCTTAATATATTTTCTTTTAATTTTCAGGATTTCTGCTTTTTTAGACAACTGAAAGATGCTGAAACGTGTGCTTATCGTTTTTGCTCATGAAGAGCCAAAATCTTTGAATGCAACTTTGAAGAATTATGCAGTCAAGGTCTTTAAGGACAAGGGCTATGAAATTAAAGAATCCGATCTTTATGCCCAAAAGTTTGATCCCGTTATAAGAAGGAAAGATGTAATTGGTAAAAAAAAAAATCTTTACAATCTGTTTTAATTTCTTGAACTTTTCATAAATGTCTGATAAAGAATCTAAAACATTGGTGTGCATTATTTAATCTCTTTTCATTGGCAGTCTCAAATACTTTTGATGTTGACTATTGCCTTTCATAGTTGCTGAAACAAGAAGTAGCAATAATTTTACAAGGATATGGTGATTTTTTTCTCCTGGTACAGTCTGATTTTATATATATATATATATATATATATATATATATATGTG
>NC_068987.1:62971984-62973064 GCF_001194135.2 Octopus bimaculoides | reverse complement strand
GTGTGTGTGTGTGTGTGTGTATATATATATATGTGTGTGTGTGTTTAGTGTTGACTGTCAGAGAAGAGTACTCAATATCATAGTAGAGATTAATAATATATTTTATTTTGGTTGAGTCAATCTCTTGCTTCTCTGAGTTTTGCCTGTAGGCGTCATAACTTGCCTGAAGGCTCTGTGCACCCCTCAGGCAAACATTTCAGGGTGACAAGGGACTAACTCAACCAAAATACACCTATGCTACTATCACATCAATCTCAAAGCTACAAGACAATGCTTGATTAATTCAAAACAGTATGAATAAATAAGCATTGTCTTTGACAGAGTATTTTGAATGCTAAAGGATTAGCTTTTTCTTCATCAAATTACAATTTAAGTATATTGTCAATCTGCATGTCAATTAATTTTGAAAATAATCCTGCACTTGGAGAGATTTAGTAAAATAACTAACTTTTTCATTATCAAGCCAGTGTTTGGAATGAAACAAAAATAGTTCTATATAATCATGAGATAGTATAGTGTGTTTATAATTTAAATATAAACACTTTATAATCTAAATATAAACACTTTATAATTTAAATATAAACACTTTAAAATGAAGTTTTATATTGTAAAATTAGAAGTTAGGTGATCTCACACTGGTTGGTGCTAAACATTTGTTTCTGCTTAAGCTTACTTCCCAACCACATAGTTCTGGGTTCAGCCCCATTGCTTGACACCTTTGGCAAGTGTCTTCTATATCCTCATGCCAGCTAAAGCCTTGTGAGTGGATTTGGTAAACAGAAACTGAAAGAAGGCGAGCTGGCAGAAACGTTAGCACGCCGGGCAAAATGCTTAGTGGTATTTCGTTTGCCGTGACGTTCTGAGTTCAAATTCCGCCGAGGTCAACTTTGCCTTTCATCCTTTCGGGTTGATAAATTAAGTACCAGTTACGCACTGGGATCGATGTAATCGACTCAATCCCTTTGTCTGTCCTTGTTTGTCCCTTCTATGTTTAGCCCCTTATGGGCAATAAAGAAATAAGAAACTGAAGCCTATATATGGCTAAGAGCAAGGTCTAATTCTTATACTAATTAACAGTTT
>NC_068987.1:62954930-62967489 GCF_001194135.2 Octopus bimaculoides | reverse complement strand
TATATATATATATATATATTATTAATATTATTATATATATATAAACGTGTGTGTTTATGTATGTGTGCCATTAGTGGCAACACTCCATTCTCTACTTCCTCCTTCCATGGTTTAGAATACCCTCGTTAATCCATCTCACTCCTGGTGCCTCCTTTCAAGGTATACTGATAACAGTTTAGACTGTTCCTCAGTGTCCGGGTTTCTCCTTTCCAGTGCTACTCAACTGTCCACTGCTGACCGTTGAACACTGCCTGAAAATCTTTATCCTCAATGGTGTAAGCAGCAGTCTTGCCCACTGGGCTCTGCCCCCTCTCTCATTGCAGACTCACAGTGCATGTTGCCCTAGCACCGCCAAATGAAACCATGTCTCTACTGACACCAACGCCACCACGGTGGTTGATCACGTCCATGCTCATCACCACATCAAAACCCAACCCTACCACATGGTTGATCACAATTGCCTGCAGCCTCAGTGTTGTGTCCCACACTGCCCTCTCCACTTCGCTGCTTTTCTTACATCTAATTTCACTGCTGTCAGCAGCCCTAACACTACTTGTCCCCTTCCACTTTTTTGTCACCCTTGGGGGTCATGAGAGATGTACAGCTCATATCCATGGGGATATGAATGCTTTTTCTACAATCAGAACTTCGACTATGAGCAGTGACTGCATGAGAGCCACTATTTGCTTGCAGGGGAAGTTTGAGAGGCAGCAACTTCCCCGTTGCCTTTTCTCTGTCTGCCAGCACTAGTAGCAAATGGATTTGGCCTTTGTCTCTGCACAGTTCCTTGCCATGTGTTGTCCCTGGCACTTCAAACACCAGCCCATAAATGGTTGCTGTCACTCTGCGGCAGATTTACTCTCCTCATTTTTCATCAATCGTCACATGACATCATGGACTTCTATGACTGTCATTGCCACTGCATTCTGCCCAGTGTTTTGTGTCAACAAGCAGGGTTGAGTGACAAGTTCACTCATCACCAATTTCTTGCTGCCTGGCAGTTGTTGCAGCTGCATCGATATGTCACCAGGGAAACTATTTACAAAAGCCAGCTGTGCCACCTCTTCTAGTCCCTCTCTGGTAAAACCAGAAAGCATGGCCAGTCTCTGAACCTCCACAGCATACACGTTCACCTGTTCCCCTGTTCACCTGACCTCTGACCTTTCCTGGCTTGGCAAATGCAGCATATGATCCTTCCGTAAAGGCTTCCTTTACATGCTGCTCAGTCTTCTCTGTATCCAGTTGGTCCATTTTATCCAGTTCAAGGTGCAGCGCTGAAGTGTTTCCCTCCAGATACTGAGTCATGAGACCTGCTACCTCTTCAATGCTTTGCAGTCTGGCTATGACCTTGATCTTACAAATCCAGGCGATCACATATCCCTCACTACAGAAAGGTCTGATGGCATTGCTGCTGATCCTTATTTTCACTGCCATCTCATGGAAGGGGACAACAACAACAAAGAAAAAAATATATATATTTATATGTATATACGAATGCTGAAATAGCTTGTAGTATAAGGGAACTGTAATGTAAGGAACAAAATAAGGTTTACCTACTTCCAGAGCCGGATTTATAGGGGGCTGAAGAGGGCAATTGCCCCAGGCATCCACAGATATAGAGCCTTTCTACTATGAAGGGTACATAGTACTCAATATAGGGAAACCCCACCTCTCTACAATCTTGCATGCAGAGTCTCTCTTTCAATAAACAAGCATATCGTAAAAATATAATGGATCCTCTTTTTTGATAAATAACCAGTTTTAACTACATCAGTGACTTCAATTCATTCTCAAGCAGCCACAATTCCCATGAGAATTACTTAGTTCCTTTTGGGACATTGACAGAAAACAATAAAACACTCTAAAAAATGTGTGTGTATGCATGCACACGCATGAGAGAGAGTATGGATGTATATAAAAATAGATAATGAGATTGATTGAAAGAAGTTTTATATTGTCTCTAATTCAGATTCCTTTTTTCAATGCATAACTGAACACAGTGACCTTAGATTGACCACTGGCTATTAAAAACACACACACATATACACACAAAGATATATACACACATACATTGCCATTGTAAACTTCATTATTTCACTGAGGCATTGAAAACTGGTCTTATTTTATGAAAGAGCAAGTAAGTAATATGTTCCAAAATTTAAATTTTGAATTTAGTTTTAATTATAGAATTATTTCTCTCAACAGCTCAAAGCATTTTTTTTTCAGCTTTAGAGTTATTGCTTTTGTGTTCACATGTTTTCATTAAACTGAAGCTTTTTCTTTCTTTCTTTTTTCACTATTTTTTGTTATTTTGTCAAATACTTAAAATAACTACCAGGAAGTGAGGCTGAATTGGTAACTGGGGCAAAATGAGTTATTACCAATTTCTTGTTGTGTATCAAGAAGAGAACCAGGTGGAATTCTACTTTAAGTACTCCATATAACACCTCATAACTTTTTCTAGTTTTTCGAATTTTTAGGAAATTTTTGCGAATTTGTATTCTAGACATGAGAATTCATATGACTGAAAAAACAAAAAAAAATGTTTTTCGTGGTCTGATTTAAGGACTATTTAGCACATCTCATGACCACCTGATACCCTCCTTGTTTCTTTGTCACTCTGATGTATTGATGTTTTTTAATATATTTCTTCCCATAAACACATTTAGTGAGATTGAAGTCAAAATTTGGGACCGTCTGTAATAAAAAAAAAAAAATTTGAAAAATTCAAAAATGATTTGTCATAGTTGTATGAATCCTTGAGTGTTCTGAAAAGTTATGAGTGGGATATATGGGGTGCTTAAACCATAATTCTGCAGAGGGCCACTCCAGCAGATCATGAAGAAGCTATAGAGAATATTTTATGCTGAGTTTTTTTATTTAGTCAAGTTTCGTTAATTTCATATTATGCCATTTTCCCATGATTCCCTTTCATTTGACCTAGATATTGATGTGTATGAGTCTTTTTCAAATGTAATTCTGGAGAATTGAAGGGGCAAATTTAGCTTATCTTTTCTTACTCATTTTGACCCATCTAAATTTGTATTTTATATACTCAAAGAGAATGGAGGTAATTTTCTGAAATAGTGTTCTGAATATGTTATCATGTTTTTAATGCATTTAGAAACGGTCATTTGCTTAGCTGATGTAATTTTTCTTAGATACTGAACATTTATATAAACACTTTTTTCTCAAATTCAAAAATGCAGTAAGTGTTACTCATTGTGCCCCACCACACCTTCCTGGAATCAGGAAAAACAGACTTACGGAATATTATTTATTATTACAGCTGGGTTATTTATTATTATAGCAACAAAGTCTACCTGTCACACTTCTCAGTTTATCATCACTGCTTGAAGGTCCTGGATATATTCAAGGCCAGTGTCTGCAATCAAGTTGTCAATGTGTGACATTGTTTTCCTCTGCTTATATCACCATGAAGAGGGTTCCACAAGACTAATTTGGATGCTCCCATCTTAGGATGGTGCATGCCATGATCAGATAGTTATAGTCGTCTTTGTGGTGATCTTGCTAACCTTCAGCAGGTTTCCATAAAGGCAATTCATTTGTCATATGTTGCTGCCATTTCACATTTAGAACCGTTTGTAGCATCCTTGTGTAGCATCCATTTAGCCCATTTGATGATTTCTTTGTCAGTGTCCATATTTCATTGCCATATAATAGCACTGATTCAACAGCTGCAATGAACAGCTTTATGTTGATTTGGGCAGTTTGGTGTTCCAGACTTTCTTTAGTTCGTGACAGACTGTTCACACTTGTATCTTCCTAATCTTCATGTCTGCTTCCAGACTGCACACCCAACCACCTAGGTACTTGAAGTCTTCTGCAACATTCAATTTGGAACTGCTCAGAACAACCAGCTCAGTATCACTTGATTGGTTGAAAGACATGTATTCCGTTTTCTTGACATTTGTGTGCAGTCCTACCTTCATAGCTGATTCTTCTACTCTGCTGAACAGCTGTTGAACTTGATCTATCAGATATAAGTGATCTGTTAGATAAGAATGCTGTATCATCTGTGAAGTCCAGGCTGATGGTTACTGCTGGCACTCTCCATGATCATTGTTGGTGTATGATGAAACCAAGGTCTTCGTCACTGTTGTCTATTGGATTATACATTGCATAATCCAATACAATTGCTAACAGATATAGTGCAAGTATATCTCCTTGTAGCATCCCAGCTAGTATTTGAAAGAATTCAGAGTGCCAAAAATTGACTGAAAGAGGGAAAAGCTGTTGGCCCTGATGAAATTCCCCCTGAAGTTATCAAGAGGTGTAATCTGGATGAAATAATATTGGATTTTGCGAATAAGTTCTTGCAGAACCATGGAAGTCCAGATCAGTGGTTTGAGATTAACTTGATACCAATCTCAAAGTCAGGAAACCTCAGCAATGAAATCGATTAGAGAAGAATTACATTGTCTGATATCTCGCTCAAAGTCATCAACCGAATGATCTTCAACAAGATTCAACAGGTGCTAAGACCAAATCAAAATGGATTTAGACCAGGGTGAGCCACAACATTCCAAATCTTAACCCTGAGGCATATCATAGGAGTTAAATCAAGACTACTACCTGCCATTATAACCTTTCTTGGACTTCAGCAACAGGTTTGACAACACCCATCATTACAAAATATTGAAGACATTTCAAGCATATGGCATTCCAGAAGAACTAGTTCTTGCTACTGCAAAGACCTACAAGAAGACCAGAACTTGTATGTTGTCATCTGATGGAGAAACGGAATTCTTTTAGAATAGCTGTGGAATTTTGAAAATTTTGCCAGGATTTTCTCTTTTTTTCATGCATTGCAAAACAACGAAAGGAAGCTATTTTAAAACAAAAGTTTTAAAAATCTATGTCTTTTCAATGTTTGTCTCTCCCCTCACACAAACACACTCATCATACCTTTGGAGCAGTAACCACTAAAATGATATAATATTTTTCTTTTTTGTAATTTTTTGTCATTTGATTGTATTCTACATTCTGAAACATTTGTAATTCGTGCTAAAGAAAAAAAGTTTTACCTCTTCTTCCCTCCTTCATTGTACTTTTCACAATGAAGAAAAAGTCAAATACTGCAAGTGGATGTGTTAGAAAAAAATTTGAACTCTGAAAAGTGTATCTATAAAGCAACATTTTCAGTTGTTTATTTAAACTTTTTCTGTTACATGTGATAGATGGGCTTTGAGATATAAATTTGCTAATTTTCCAAAATTTTAATTCTTGTGCATGAGGGGTCTCACCAAATTTGAAGTGTCCTGGGCCCCCTATGGCTTAAATTCTGTCCTACCTACCTCTCAGTGTCAATTGTCCAGCTGGGTTAAATCTGAGATGTGTCCTACCCATCTGACCTACTGCTAGAACCTATTGCTAATGCCTTTTCTAGCTTGTATGTCTACATGCAATCATCCACTATAGCTGCCCAGGGTGAAAGAGGCCCATGCTAGTCCTACTTCCCTCACTTCCTTGCTCCTTCTTCCTCTTCTGGTAGGGCCCCTCTGCTATTGATGTCATTTGCTGTTTCCTTCTGATTCACCTCATCCCAGTCCCCCATAACTTAGCGGTTAGGCATAAGAGACTGATAAAATAAGTTCTAGGCTTTAAAAAAATAAAATGAGTACTAAGATAGATTTATTCAACTAAAAATTCTTGAAGTCGGTGTCCCAGCATGGCCACAGTCTAATGACTGAAACAAGTAAAAGATGAAAGATTTTGTGAATAGTGGTGTCATTGGTTATAAATTTCCCAAATGGGTTTCTCACTGATTTACTGCAATATCCATAATAAGAATGCTAAGTGAGTGCCCATATACTTGGATTGGAATAAATACCACAAACTATATTTGATGCACTGGTTTATTTATTTTCTCGCCTGTGTGTATATATATCTTTCACACACACACACACACGCACGTGTGATAAGTATCTGCACAGTTTCTTTTTACTTAAATTTTACACATAAATTTTGGTCAATCTGACTCTGTACTAGACTGAACCTAGAATCACTTAGTTGCGAAGTGAACTTCTTAACCACACAGCCATATTCCTGCCTTGAGTTAAACTATGCATTCCAGACAATTCTCACACTGTATATTTTGTATTATGTGTCATGCATTAAAGATATCATTTCTCTTTGTTTTACAGACTCTTCATCCAACAAGGATCATATTCAATATAGCCATGCAAGTGCAAATGCCTATGCTGCTAAAACATTGCCTCCTTATATTCAAGAAGAACTTAATAAGGTCTCTTGGGCTGACTTCATTTATTTTCAGTTTCCCTTATATTGGTACGCAATGCCTGCAATATTGAAAGGATGGTTTGAAAAGGTATTGATCAGTGGTTTTGCTTATGATCAAAGACAAGGAAAACTTTTGGATAATGGTTTACTCAAGGTAATTCTTCAGTCCTTTAAATATATCATTTTAATTTTTATACTGTTCTCTGGAACTTGATTGTGGCCATGTTGAGCATTTCCATCCCGATTATTGTTAATATTATTAACCTCAATGAGGTGGTGATCTGGCAGAATCATTAGCACATTAGATGAAATGCTTAGTGGTATTTTGCTCGTCACTTTGATCTGAGTTCAAATTCCACTGAGGTCGATTTTTGCCTTTCATCCTTTTGGGGTCAATAAATTAAGTATCAGTTGAGTACTGGGTTCAATGCAATTGATTATCCCCCTCCCAAAAATTTCAGGCCTTGTGCCTATAGAAAAAAGAATATTGTTGACCTCAAGGTGATGAGCTGGCACACCAGGCAAAATGCATAGCAACATTTTGTCCATCCTTACATTCTGAGTTCAAATCCCACTGAGGTCAACTTTGCCTTTCATCCCTTTCGGGGTTGCTCCCCTGAACTTGCTGACCTTGTGCCAAAATTTGAAACCAATATTGTTGACCTCAAGGTAGTGAGCTGGCAGAATTGTTAGTACACTGGACAAAATGGTTAGTAGTATTTCTTCTAGCTTTATGTTCCAAGTTTAAATGCTACCAAGCCTGACTATGCCTTTCATCCTCAGTAAGATAAGTAACATTTGAGTACTGGGGGTCAATGTAATTGGCTAGCCCTTCCCACCAAAAACATTTCAGGCCTTGTGCTGGTGGTGGGGACAAACACAAGCACAAAGACACACGCACACAATATATATATATAATATATGTAGGTATGGGCGTGGCTGTGTGGTAAGAAGCTTGTGGTGAGCTGGCAGAAATGTTAGCACGCTGGGCGAAATGCTTAGCGGTATTTCGTCTGCTGCTACATTCTCAGTTCAAATTCCGCCGAGGTCGACTTTGCCTTTCATCCTTTTGGGGTCGATAAATTAAGTACCAGTTGCGCACTGGGGTCGATGTAATCGACTTAATCCCTTTATCTGTCCTTGTTTGTCCCCTCTATGTTTAGTCCCTTGTGGGCAATAAAGAAATAAGAAGCTTGCTTCCCAACCACATGGTTCCAGGTCTAGTTCCACTGAGTGGCACCTTAGGCAAGTGTCTTCCACTATAGCCTTGGGGTGACCAAAGCCTTATGCATGAATTTGGTAGATGGAAACTGAAAGAAGCTCATTGTATGTATGTGTGTGTGTCTTTGTGTCTGTGTTTGTCCCCCCACCACCATTTGACAACCAGTGTTGTGTTTATATCCCCATAACTTAGCAGGTTGGTAAAGAGACCAACAGAATAAGTACCAGGCTTTAAAAAGAATGTGCTGGAGTTGATTCACTCAACTAAAAATTCTTCAAGGTTGTGCTCCAGCATGGCCTTGTTCTAATGACTGAAACAAGTAAAAAGTAAAAGGTATATTATCGACCTCAATAGGATGCAAATCAAAGACCGGTGTAGGCTATACGATGTCAGTTTGTAAAAGAAGATAACCAAATACTACATTCTAATCATCGACCTGCATCTGTTGCACCTATTTTATTGTTGTGCATTATTGCACTTATTAAACATACACTATGTAGTCTACCAGTTATATCAGTGGCTCTCAACCGGGGTCCAAGTGATCCTTAGGGGCCCATATAAGATTTTCTTGTTAAAAATTATGTGTAATAAATCAGTTATATTTCTACAATTTACCAAATATTTTAATTATATTTTTAATACAATTCCTAATAATATTTCATTATATAAATGTAACAGGATTTTTAAACCCTTTAACATTTAAACTGATCAAATCCAGCCAATATATTCTACTTGTTTTATGCTCAGACTAGCTAGATATGCTAACCCTACTATATCATTCTAAATCTCAAAGCTACAAAATAATGCATGATTAATTAAAAACAATGCGAATGAATAAGAATTACTTCTGATTGAGAAATATGAATGCTAAAGGGTTAAACAACAAATGACTATGAGGATCCTAGATCACCTGGATTGACCAGGTTGTCTGGTGCCGAGTCAGTTCCGCTGGCCACAGCATTTGCTTCATTCCCCTTTTGCTCTCGTCATTCTCTATCTGAGGATCCATTTAAGTAAAATAGGAATCAAAGGGATCCATAGGCAAAAAAATGGAATATCACATGACTGAATGTTTCTTTTCCTTTCATTTTCAGGGTAAACGCACAATGCTGTCATTTACCACAGGGTCTTCTGAACCGATGTTTGCACCAAATGGATTCAATGGAGATATCAATGTAGCTCTGTGGCCAACACAAGTAAATATCACACTCTTTGTCCAGCCTAGCTTCTCTTTCTGAATCTGCTTGTCTATCTGTTTATCTCTGTCTTTATCTTTCTGACTGTGGAGGCGCAATGGCCCAGTGGTTAGGGCAGTGGACTTGCGGTCGTAGGATCGCGGTTTTGATTCCCAAACCGGGCATTGTGAGTGTATATTGAGTGAAAACACCTAAAGCTCCACGAGGCTCCGGCAGGGGGTGGTGGCGAACCCTGCTGTACTCTTTCACCACAACTTTCTCTCACTCTATCTTCCTGTTTCTGTTGTACCTGTATTTCAAAGGGCCAGCCTTGTCGCATTCTGTGTCACGCTGAATCTCCCCCGAGAACTACGTTAAGGGTGCACGTGTCTGTGGAGTGCTCAGCCACTTGCACGTTAATTTCATGAGCAGGCTGTTCCATTGATCGGATCAACTGGAACCCTCATCGTCGTAACCGACGGAGTGCGAACCATATCTTTCTGACTATTTTAAGATTTCACCTAGACATGGTAATACTAATTAACCTGGAGCTAGAATTCAATATATATATGCTTTAGAATAAAATGTTAGTCAAGCACAGAGCATAATATGAAGTTAAATAAATGACAAGGGAACATGAATTACATAATCAACTTCATTAGCTTGCAGCTGTTTCTGTCATAAGATGCAGTGCACTCAAAGCTGAGTGTTTGTGCATCACTCTGGTATGATGTGCAAATTTATTTGGGAAAGAATTTAAGCACACAGTAAAGATCACTTTTGAAATGTGCTCTGTGTCTTATAGTAGAAACAGCTGTGAGCTAATTAAGCTTTTTACCTAATTTCTGTTCTCTTGACATTTATTTAATTTTCTGTCATACTTTTTCTAACTATATTTCTGACATTTTATCTGTCAGTCTGTTTTTCTCCCTCTCTTTCCGATTTCTTTTGTATTCATACAGTTTGTGTTCCCATGTCCTTCTCTTTTTCTATCCATAAATACTCACACACACACACACCTGTCTGTCTATCTAAACTATTTATCTAATCCATCCATCTATCTATCTATCTATCTATCTATCTATCAATTTATCCTTCCACCCACACATATCTAGATAGATATATACACACACATATAAATAGATATATACACATACATATATCTATATAAACACACATATAAATAGATATATAAACACACATATAAATAAATATATACACACACATATATCTAGATAGTTAGATATATGCACACACATACATCTAGACAGATAGATATATGCACACACATATATCTAGATAGATAGATAGATATATGCACACGGATACACATCTAGATAGATAGATAGATAAATTCGATGACTGGCACCCATGCCAGTGGAGCGCTAACAGCACCATCTGAGCGGGATCACTGCCAGAGCAGCAGTCTCGCTTCCGTGCCGGTGACACGTAAAAAGCACCATTTGAGCGTGATCATTTCCAGCTTCACCTTACTGGCACTGGTGCTGGTGGCATGTGAACAAAACATTGGACTGACTACTGTGCAGGTGGCACATAAAAAAACACCATTTGAGCATGGCCATTGCCAGTACCGCTGGACTGGCCCTCGTGCCGGTGGCATGTAAAAAGCACCCACTACACTCTCAGAGTGGTTGGCATTAGGAAGGGCATCCAGCTGTAGAAACTCTGCCAGATCAGATTGGGGTCTGGTGTAGACATCTGGTTTGCCAGTCCCCAGTCAAATCGTCCAATCCATGCTAGCATGGAAAGCGGATGTTAAATGATGATGATGATGATGATATATCTAGATAGATAGGTATATGCACACATATATATCTAGATAGAGAGATATATGCACACAAACATATTTAGATATATATTAGGTTGTCTTACATGAAATGTCGCATGGAAACATTAAAATTGTTTTTTAAGTTTTAGAATATTTATTTATTTAATCAAAATATGATCCTTGTCTATTTATGACCTTCATCCAACGAGGCATATATTCCATCTTCAAAGAATTTGTCATCTTTTACACATAAATTGTTTGAATGCTTTAATTACCTCTTCTTTATTCAAGAATGTCTTATTGCCTATAGCAAGCTCAAAGTGTTTAAAAATGTGATAATCAGCAAGAGAGATATCAGGAGAATAAGGAAGATGTGCCAAGATTTCATACTTCAGGCTTTGCAACTTGTGGACTGTAGCTTGAGAAGTGTGAGTCTGTGCATTATCATGAAGCTAAGCTGGGCCATCTCTATTCACTAATCTGGATTGCTTCTTTTTTAATTTTTCATTCATTCAATCAATTTCCTGACAATAGGATGTTGCTGTTACAGTTTTTCCTTGTTGCAAAAATGAATAATGACTAACCCACTTTGTTGACCACCATATAGTGACCATCAACTTTTTAGGGTGCAATGATGGTTTTGCATAGTGTTTTGGTGACTCTCCTGCATCTAACCTCTGTCCTGCCCTCTTGCTGTTATCAGAGAGTATATATTTGTCATCACATGTAATGAGTCGACACAAAAATGGTTCTCTTTCCAACCGAGAAATCAACATGGAACACACTGTAAGGTGTCTGTTTCTTTGAATCTCATTAAGTTGATGGGGAACAAACTTATCCATCTTTTTGACTTTTCCAATTTTCTTCAAGTGTCAAGAAGCAGTTGCAGGAGACATCTGGAGGTCTGATCCGATTTTTCGGACTGTTCCTCTTGGATTTCGTTTAATCAAAGCATTCAGTTCATCATGCCAAATAACTGATTTCAGTCTCCCTCTTGGGTCATCTTTAAGGCTTTCATTTCCTGAATGAAATCTTTGGAACCACGTCTGAACAGTTCTAATGTCAACAGAATCATTACCAAAAGCCTGCTTGATGCTTCGTAGAGCTTCAGTGGCAGAGTTACCCAACTTGTATTCATACAAGAAAATCACTCAGTATTGTTCAGTTGTCAACATTGTTATAAGAGCTGTGGGTAGCAATTTTGAATAATAGTATTGTCTAGAAAGAAAAAGAGTTAAAAGTAAACACAAGCATATGCATAGAAACTCATTAAAAATCCATTTATAGATAACTCATAAGAAACCCATTTAAAAATATGATATTTCATGTGAGACAACCTAATATATACACACATATATATTTAGATATATCTATACACACATATCCCTTTGTTTTTAAACCTGTATTTCCTTCGCTTCTGATGTCTCTCAGCATTGCCTACTCTCTCTGTTGCTTGTCTCATATCTCTCTCTCTATCTTAGCATTAAACTGCTTTCACTCAAACCTAAGAATGGCTATGTCTACATGTGTGTGTATGTGTGGGGTAAAAAACCCCTCCTTTCATTAATATCTATTCTTTTAATTATTCTATTCTAGTATAGTCTTTACTTTTGTGGCCTGGATGTCTTAAAGCCCTTCATGGTCAATGGTGCTCATTCTATGAATGAAGAGAAACTGGCTGGGATCAAGAAAGCATTGCAGGAAAAGCTGTCTAAAATACAAGAGGAGAAACCAATGGAATTCATATCTATGATGGAATTCTCTTTCCCTCCTGGTCAACTGTCAGAAAGTTATATGAAGAAAATGTCTGCAGTGGACACTGCACCCACTATTGGCCATCATCTTGGCAAGAAGTTTCCATGCTTAAAATGATTGAACAAACTTACTTATATGGCAAATGAATAAACAAATGAAATATTACCTTTGGATTCATATTCTATTTTTCCTCCTCTTCCTCCACTACCACCATCACCACCTAGATCATCACTACCATCATCGTCGTCATCACCATTATCATCGTCACCATCATTATCATCATCACTACAATCATCATCATTTAGATCAGTGTTTCTCAACCTTTTTTGGCAACCATCCCCCTTAGAACATGTG